>NC_059304.1:29093426-29338137 GCF_017591435.1 Portunus trituberculatus
GTCACGAAGCAAAGTAATTTCATCAGGCGTACAGTGACTTACGATGACATTATAGATATACGATGTCGTACGTGCTGCTAACAACATCGTTCAACATCGAACGAGTCAAGAATCGTTAAGATACTGAGTTACGACTGGTCCTTGAACATGAGTTTGGCAGTAATGAATGAAAACGTTGTCGATAGAATCATTGAGACCAGTGTGACACCTCGTTGTTGTCGCTAGTAAAAAAAAAAAAAAAAATAGCTCTAAATTATCCATCGGAGAAGATGGGACGGAGGAAGGACAGGTGTGGGTATGGTGTCCCATCGTCGTCGCAAAATTTCTTTGGGATATCCTTGGACATCACAGGCCCATTGTAGGAGCCGCGTCCCAGACCAGAAGTGAACATCCACCTTCAGAACCCCATGAAGGTGGATGTATACCCTTTGCCACAAGAAGGCCAGCAGGAGCAACTGAAGGAGTAGCACCAGCAGCACCAGTACTAGCAGCAACACCAAGACTACAGAACAGCTGTTTGCCTTAAGTTGCCAATTCGTGTATTTCTGTAAGGAATGTGGGCGGTGGTAGTGGCGGCGTTTGTCGTTAACATACTCGAAATAAATGTACCCGCAAGTGGTGAAGATATAGGCTACACCACCAGAGAGAGAGAGAGAGCTTTATCGGTGCTATTATCATGATCATCCCTATGAAGTATGTAGACTCCATCCTCAAGATGTCCCTGGCGAAATGCGGCTCCGTGTCAGCGAGGACAGGGATGTACTTTAGGAGACTCATGGTGAGGTGTGTAGATGTCGATGCTGTGAAGTGATATGACATGGGAATTTAATGGTAATAGTAAAAGTGAGGTGAGGCGATGTAAGAGTGGGTACAGTGGAAGGAAATATTTAGAAATAAAGAAGTAAAGTTATAAAGATACCAGTTTGTGGGCATTCACGTTGTTATTTTCATCATGTTATATTGGAGGTTGAACCAGGTTTGGATCACCCAGCCTAAATGATTGCATATGTGTGTGTAATTCACCTCGATCGCCTGCTGGTCACCCAGCCAGTCTTCCCATTACGGAGCGAGCTCAGAGCTCATAGACCGATCTTCGGGTAGGACTGAGACCACATCAACACACAACACACACCGGGAAAGCGAGGCCACAACCCCTTGAATTACATCCCGTACCTATTTACTGCTAGGTGAACAGGGGGCACACATTAAGCGAATACAGGGAGTCATCGCACTTTTGTCAAGTGTGTCTTTTTCGACATCGTTTGACGTCGTCTGACATCGTTTGACATCGCCCGACATCGTTAACGTAGCATTCGTTGTCGCAAGCCAAGAAAATTTGAAAACTGGTTGTTCTCATTTTCTTTGTTACGTCGTACGTCATCGTTATGAGTGTCGTACAATGACTTACGATGACATACGTCATCGTACGAGGGATATATGCCATCGTACGTCTAGGATCGGATGTCGTACGACGTACGTCCTTCGTTTTGCGTGTCCATCTTGCTCTGAAATGCTCTCAATCGTTACGACAGTCGTATGCAATCCCAAAAAACTGGACTGTACGACCGTCGGGGGCGTCGTAGTCAAAGTTGTAGTGTGACCCCAACATCAATTATGCTGGGGTCATACTACAGCTTTTATTTGATAATAATGATAATAATGATGATGATAATAATGATGATGATGATAATAATAATAATAATAATAATAATAATAATAATAATATTGTTAATAATAATAATAATAATAATAATAATAATAATAATAATAATAATAATAATAATAATATTATTATTATTATTATATAATGATAGTAATAATAATAATAATAATAATAATAATAATAATAATTATTATTATTATTATTATTATATCATTATTATTATTATTATTATTATTATTATTATTATTAATATTATTATTATCATTATTACATTACTACTACTACTACTACTACTACTACTACTACTACTACAACTACTATTGTTATATTATTATTATTATTACTGTTATTGTTGTTAACATCATCATTATCATTAGGACAGATACTGTCTCTATCCCTGTCACTAATTGCGCGGGTCGGAGCAGGTTACCCGCGTCTTTATCGCGCTGGCTTCCGGCGCCGACCCGCGCTGGAAACCAACGTGCCAGTAACCTGCTTTTTCTGTGCACGCATCCTCAAGGCTGTAATCTGTAACGTGAACAAATACTGCTTAGAGAGAGAGAGAGAGAGAGAGATTGGACAGCTGTAGTCATCGTTTTCCACCACCGGGTTGATAAACAATTTGCTCATTATGTCATCCAGAAGAAGCAAACTAACCCACTTCATATTAAATTACCCTTAGTGACAGTTAAAAGAAAACCAAAGACTGCTCAATGAAGACAAGATCAAGTGATTGGAGAGTTTTTGTTAATATATTTTAGTGATCTGCGTTTTCGTCAGCTGTGGCTCTCTCCCTCTCTCTCTCTCTCTCTCTCTCTCTCTCTCTCTCTCTCTCTCTCTCTCTCTCAGCGTGGAAGTTTCAGTATCCTTGTTTGCTCAAGAACATTCAAACAAAAATGCATAACTAGCAATTCACTCCAGCAGGCCTCTCTCTCTCTCTCTCTCTCTCTCTCTCTCTCTCTCTCTCTCTGTGTGTGTGTGTGTGTGTGTGTGTGGCAGTCATTATCTTCGCTTGCCCAACAAATTTCAAACAGAAATACAAAACTAGCATTTCACTTTGGCAGGCTAATGGTCCAACCAAACCAGGACCCCAAATCACCGTGAGTGTCACTCCAGAGACGCACCCCCCCCTCCCCCCACCTCAGAGGCAAGCAGGCGCCACTCTCCACCTTATTACAGTTTTGTAAACCGCACATGAACAAAACGAGTTAGAATGGTATTTAACATGCCTTTTTTTATTTGGCTTGTTCATCATGTCATGTGTATTCATCTGCACGACCACTTGAGAGCTATGAATTCGAGGGTTAAAAAAAAAAAAAAAAAAAAACTACCATTTTGGTAAAAAAAAAAAAAATGGTTATTGTTTCACCAGTTAATTATTGAGTGAAATCTGTTACTACGGGGCCCGTTATTGCGAGGCACTACTGTAATATATATATATATATATATATATATATATATATATATATATATATATATATATATATATATATATAATGGAACCTTGAGATATTAGTTTAATTCGTTCTGTGATAGAGTTCGTATCTCAAAAAAAAATTTCCATTGTAATACATTAAAATGCCATTAATTCATTCTAGCCTCCCGAAAAAGAGAATCCGTATTTTTCACGTGTTTTCTGGTAAGAAAAAGATATTTATAAAATATAATAAATGATGCACAGGAACATAGTAAAACATAACAAAAGATAATTTAAATAGATAAACTACTCTTATAAAGTACAGTGGAGACTCAATACTCAAACTTAATTAATTCCAAATGGCTGTTCGAGTATCAAAAAGTTTGACTATTGATACCTATAAATAAGGTAATTTGTTCTAATCTTAGCAAAACTTCAAGTTTATAAAATATTCAATGTAATATTTATTTTATAATTTAATTTGTACATACTGTAAGTGAAGGCTGGTGATCGATAACGTAGAAGAGGAGGAAAGATGGGTGGGGATGAGGAGGGAAGTCGTTGGAGGACATGTCACCATCCATGAAAACGTCTTTGTAACTTTTCTCCTTGTGTGATTCATGTGAACCAGCTGGTGGAGGGCTATGGGGAGTTTTCAGAACTAGTGATTGTCACCAGGTGGCAGCATAGTACGAGTACATGTCCCATTCGCTCTTACTGGGGTAATGTAGAACATACCTGCAATGTCATTCTATAAACACAGATGCAATAAGTTGTTATATTTTTCTACATAATTCCTTTTAAGTAGTAGCACAGGCACAATCAAACCCTATTCATGAACAAATATATATAAGTTGATTTTCTTGTGAATTGACATTGAGGCTTGTTTGGTCATTTCCGCATTTCCAAAAGAGTACACCCTTGGTCGAAAATGTATTAATGCAGTCAACAGTAAACATGAAGGCAACTTAAAAGTCCAAACCACACAGATCAACTCACTAGTATATGGAGACAATTCTAATTAACCTCTTTGATACAAGATCGTATGCATGTATGAGAATCGGTTCATCGTACACATACGAGCTCGTACACGTGTACAAGATTGGCATTGGGATCTTCATAGAATAATAAAGTGCTTGTATTATGGCTTGAGGTGGTGTCTGAGGCGTTGTATGTGTGCACAAACTCACTAGAGAAGCCCCTCCCACAATTCCAATAGCCAATCAATATGTTGCTTTAGGCCTACGTCATAGTCTATTAGCCAGTCTGCTTGCAGGGTTGGAGTCTCCCTCAGTTTGATTTATGGTCTCGTTCTGAGTGGATCTACCCTGCCTCTGTTGGCTTCATAGTAGCCATTTTGATTTGTAGTGTGCATTTGATTTTTTTTTTTTTTTAACTGCCATGTGTGACACTGAGTTTTCTGATTCAGACTTTTGAGTACTGTCCTGGCGATGATGTGAGTGATGATAGTGGTGAAAGTGATTATGAATATGAGTGGAGATGATTTTATTGACGAAATTGAGCCCATGATGGACCATGGGTGGAGCCTCATGTCTGATCCATCCAGTGACGCGCAGCCAGACCCGGTCCCCATGTTCAGTGCCAGTGCTAACGACCTTAACCCTGCCAACCTGTCTGCCAAGTCTGTGCCTCCTTTTACTTGCCCACGTAAAGCCTTCACGTATATATTTAACAGTGAAGTGGTACATTATCTTTCTAAATGGATGAATGAGAGGGCACAAGTGTATATTTCCACTACAAGAAAAAAGAAAGTGAATGGTGTGATTTGGAAGCCTGTCACTTGTGATGAATTTTGTGTTCATGACCCTACTCATGTCCATGGATATACATAAGCTTCCACGCATATATATGTACTGGGCACGCAGACTTGACTATGGTGGGCCAAAGTGCTTCTGCAAGGAAGTCAAGGGTCGGTCACGCTTTCTGTGCCTCCTCAAGTTTTTGCGTTTTTCGCCCATGGACCACGTAAAGACCTCCCATCTCCCCAGGACGTGCATCGAACCCTTCTTTAACCTTATTTGGCAGCGTTGTGAGTTCTTACTTTCACCTGGGAGGGACATTGCTGTCGATGAGAGTCTGATGTTGTGCAAGGGGGAGACTTGTTTCAAACAATTTATCCGAACCAAGCAGTCCAGGTTTGGAATAAAGGTGTTTGTTCTGTGCCCCTCAAATGCCAAGTGGAGCGGCTACTCATGGAACTTCAAGATGTATTATGGGAAAGACTCCAGCTTCTCCTCACCTGATGAAGCCTCCTCCTGCAAGCTAAGCATGTCGGAGCAGGTCATGGTACACTTGATGCGGGACCTGTTGGACAAGAGGAGGCACATTGTGACAGATAACTGGTACACCAGCTTCCACCTGGGGGAGTATCTCCTCACCAGGGACACACTGCTGGTGAAGTACTAGGACAAAAAGGAGGTCAATGTCTTTACAACCTTCTACACTGCCAGCCCGGTGGAGAAGAGTCCAAAGTACTTTGAGGACAAGGCTTCAGTTTACTTCAAGCCTCTCCATTTTGAGAGGTATAATGCTCTGATGAGGAGTATAGATAAAACAGACCAGCTCCTGGAGCCATACGCCTACAAAAACAAGCCCTTGGCCTTGTTCAAGAAGCTGGGAATTCACTTCATTTTCCGGGCCCTGCTGAATTCCTTCTTAGCCTACTGCAACACCACCCCAACATACAAAAAGGACTTCGTGCATTTTATTCTGGAAGTGTTGGACGATCTGGCAGCTCAGTACAGCACGGACGCCAAGGCAATAGTGAAGAAGGACCAGGAGCAGATTGCACATCCCAATCAGCCACCACAGAAGAAGCCCAAGTCTAAACTTCTCCACTGTCTCATCCCCTTCACACTGCACAAGAAACAGAAGTCATGTCGCATCTGCTCCAAGAAATTCAGCATAAGGAAGAATACTATTTACCACTGCCCTAGGTGCCCTGGAGATCCTGCCTTGTGCTGCAACTCGCACTACATGGCCTATCATGAGCAAGATGAACCCAAAACACCCAAACTCGTCCCACGAAACAAAGGGCCCAAGAAAGGAGAGAAGTCAAAGAAGCCCTGGGAACTCCAGCCGGGTCCCAGTGGCGCTCAAAACTAACCTCTCAACCTAGCCCAGGCCACCCAAGCACAGCAGCAGACATCTCTTTGGTAAATACAATAAGTTTATTTTAAATATATATACAGGCAACCCCTGCTTAACGAAGGGGTTACATTCCTGAAAAAACCTACATTAAGCGAAACTTCGTTAAGCAAACCGATTATAACAAGTTTAACCCCTGACTTGAACTTCCATTGAGAGTAAACAAACCGAGAGTGCATCATAGTACAGTGAAAGGTTTAATGAAAGTAAAAATCATGAAGTTAAACATTTAGGCCGTTTTTATTTAAATCATTATAATGTACACTAATGTATGTATGTACGTAACTTTATAATGTTGATGATCTTAAATTTATGAAGGGAGGGAGAGTGAAACGGGAAAGACACTAACCGGCAACCTGTGGAATGTAAACAAAAGGCGCATCATTGTATCACATACAAAACTTATGTACCACATTTCCACAAGGCTTTCCATTTTATCCATTGTAGTCACGAGTTCAGGTGGTTCTTTTAGTTTGGAAGGAAGATACAGTCTCACCAGCCTTCTTAATAGAGTCTGCTGACTTGAAAATAGTAGAGACAGTAGATGGAGTCAAGATGGTGGTGAGCAATGTTATTAGTTTTCTTGCCTCTTTCGTGTCTGTGAAAAATATCGAGCTTCACTTCGAGAGTAAGAGACTTCCTGGTCTTCTTAGCAGGCACTGCAGGGCGTTTTGGTGGTAAATTGAGCGAGGGAAGACGAGCTGCTGCTGACGCTGATATTGTTTTGAACAGGGGCAGTGAGTGGTGTGTTGTCCACGAGAGGTGCTGGTATATCTAAAAGCCTGTCGGCTTGCGTGATACGGCGAGCCTTTCAAACTTGGAAAAAAATTACCTGGATAAAACTTCGTTAAAGCGAGTTTGATGTTCGTTAAACGAGCAGATGGTAGTAAAATGAAACCTTCGTTGTAGCGAAATTTCGTTGTGTGAACCCCAGCTTAATGAACATTTACACAACGAACATTTCCTTTTACAACCATCTGCTCGTATAACGAACACCGAACTCACTTTAACAAAATTTTATCCAGGTAATTTTTTCTAAGTTTGAAAGCCCTGCCGTATCACGCAAGTTGACAGGCTTTTGAATACACCAGCGCCTCTTGTGGACAAAACGCGCACCACTCACTCTACCCTTCCCCACTCTTAAGGCGTTTTCAGTAGCGGTGCGACTGGGGGCAAACGGAGTCAAATGGAGGCAAGTTTTCGCAAACACAAGCAAACACCTTTCCAAAGCGTTTGCTCGTGTTTGGCAAATGCTTTTCAGCCAATCAGCGTGGAGCAACCTCATCAACCTCAGGGAATGAGATCAAGGAGTAATAGTAAGACGTGTGTTAGGCCATAGAAGTGGGTACTATAGATGAAGAATTAAGTTTACATTGTGCAGCATACTGGACAGAACCAATATAAAAAATACGGTGGAAAATAAACTAATGACCTGGTGGTAGCTGGTGACATGTCACATCTATCCATCCTTTTTTGTGGGTGCTGTCCGATTCCATACTTCTAGTCATGACTTCGATACAATATTGGAGTTACTTTTCTATTATCAGGTGAATAAATATGATAACATTGTTGCAAATCCTTATATAATAAAGTAACAAATGATGGTAAAATACATTATTTGCTAAGTATCGACGTAATTAAATTTTATAGGCGTCAGAGAACCGCAGCCGTACATCTACAATGGAATACCTTCAAAACAAGCCCACGTAGATCAAATCATTGTTCATCTTCCAAGGACTGAAGACCTACTGTTTTTGAGGGGTATTGTGTTGCTCGGCCCTCGGCATGTACAAATTATGAAACACTGGTGACCTATAATACTCCCCATCAAGGAATAAATCTCCAAACTCTTCCACCATGCTGCTGTGTTTATGTCTTGATGACAGCGCTGGCTCAGGTGACTGATGTGTACGATAACTTCTCCCAAGGATCGAGATCACAGTGACATGGTTGTCTGGCAGCACCGACGGTGTCCTCAGCACTGTCCTGTATGGGTGGGCAAGAGTCACTCTCTTGGAGATTAACGATTCTTACTCCAGGGGCTGGCGGAGTTGGCGGAATCGACTCCAAGAATTACAGGCCTTATCGACTCCAGAGTCACGAGAGCCTTACCGACTCCGTAGTCGCTTTCCCGCGCACCAAGTATGCAGGACACATCAACATGCCTTCTCTCCTGTGTCACCACATGAATGTCATTCCATACCTAGTTCATTACCCCAGTATTCATCATGCCTTCTGCACTCCGTCAATTATATACATGAAGTTATTTTCATATTTTCATTATTACAAGTTTATCGAGGAATATATATATATATATATATATATATATATATATATATATATATATATATATATATATATATATATATATATATATATATATATATATATATATATATATATATATATATATATATATATATATATATATATATATATATATATATATATATATATATATATATATATATATATATATATATATACAGTAATACACGCTTAACAAACAAGATAGGGGTGTCAAAGCTGTTCGTAGAGCGGAAATTCGTTAAGCGGACGATATTTTCCCATAGGAAATAATGGAAATAGGGGGATGCGTTCTGGGCTGGTCACCAACATACCACATGGGTAAAATGTATGTATGTATATATATATATATATATATATATATATATATATATATATATATATATATATATATATATATATATATTTCTATTAACTATTAGCCTTACCCCAAGAAAGGATTGTTTTGTAATGCATAAAGTGAAATCTTACATGAAGTACCAAAAAATAAATCAGAGATGATGAGATTGGCCACAGACAGCGGAGACTCCGGCGACTTGGCCGCTTCTTCTTCTTGTGACCTTTTTAGCTTGGCGTGTTGTCTTTCACCATATTAAATTTGTTTTCACTCCTTTATTTCCTGCTATAATGGATATCATATCTTAGTATTCATATACGCTCATGCCATGAGGATAACCTGGACTCCGTGGCAGTGAGTGATAGTGAATTACTAATGAAATACCACGTATTTCATTACTAATTTACTATCACTCACTGCCACGGAGTCCAGGTTATCCTCATGGCATGAGCGTATATGAATACTAAGATATGATATCCATTATAGCAGGCAATAGAGGAGTGAAAACAAGAAGAAGAAGCAGCCAAGTCGCCGGAGTCTCCGCCGTCTGTGGCCGATCTCATCATCTCTGCTTTATTTTTTGGTATTTCATGTAAGATTTCACTTAATGCATTACAAAACAATCCTGTCTTGGGGCAAGGCTTGTAAAAAGCTAATAGAAATGTTATTTTGTGAACATATATGCATATATAAGACAGTAACACCACCTCCAGAGGTGGTGTTCCCAGCAACCTCAGAGCAACCTCGCCACCATCCCTCCAAGCGTTCATGGAAGCCATTTCGCAGCAGGAGGTTGCTCTGAGGTTGTTAAAGAATTTTGGATCCAGCTCCAGGAGCGCTGGAGACAGGCTGGGAGCCAGACAATCACAGTGAAGCTGCCGCGTTCGGTCCCTCACCCGGCAAATTCAAACCCAGAAAATTCACTAAAACGGATGTGGCTGTACGTTATGCGGACTTTTTGGTCTAACTTTATATAGTACATTAAACCGGAAATTCGTTGGACGAACGTTCGTTAAGCGGAGTATTACTGTGTGTGTATATATATATATATATATATATATATATATATATATATATATATATATATATATATATATATATATATATATATATATATATATATATATATATATATATATATATATATATATATATATATATATATATATATATATATATATATATATATATATATATATATATATATATATATATATATATATATATATATATATATATATATATATATATATATATATATATATATATATATATAGACTATTTGGCCAATCATATGGCGACAATCCTTATTTAACTTTAGATGCATTTTTACTATTAATTTGTCCCTACTAGAAATGTTTTGTTTATTTGTTCAAAGTTATATACATTCTTGTCAGTTTCGTCAAAATAAAAGTGATATCGTCACCTCAAGGCTCAAGCAGTATACTCTTTTACACACTGCTGTGACTGGAGTCGTTAAGGCACAGTCGACTCCAGGACCTCGGACTCGGAGTCGGCAAAGTCGACTCCGGAGTTGTTAACCCTTATGTTCTGGCAATCGTATATGAACGATTGCATCAGTGCGTCCGTAGCAACAGCGATCATTCCCGTAATCAAGAATTTTCCCACCTCATGTTTGAGCTCCACGCGCAGTTTCTCGAGTCAGATGGTGAATGGAAGTATCTGGCTTCCTTTTCCACCCATAGTGTTGCCACTAGCTCTGTATACGAGGGGTGATCAGAAAGTAATGACAGTCGGACTCATAGCTGAGAGACTATATATGGTGGGAGGGAGGGGAGCAAGGGACAGCAAGTATTGCCTGTTGTGACGTGTTTGAGCTTGTTGCTGTTTGTCTGGGTTACATTTTTTCGCTGTGCTGTGCGATTGCGTCATTGTTGGTTTATGCCTCCTACTGGATACATGGATTTTTCGAAAGAAGATTGCACTTTCACAAGGTGCAAACTCGGGAAAAAAGTAACGGAGATCAGAGGGGAATTATTGGAAGTTTTTCCCGAGTCTACTCCATCACTGGAAACTGTTTCTCGCTAGATTCGAGCTTTCACAGCCGGAAAAATTCAGCTAGAAGATGATCATCGTCCTGGCCGCCCTCCACATCCGTGACCGAAGCAACAACCGTCCGTGCACGTTCCATCATTGACGAAGATCCAACTGTTATTCTTCGATTCTTATCCTTGGAGCTTGGTGTCAGTTATGGGAGTGCACATGACATCGTGCATGAACACTTAGGGCTGAAGAAGAAATGTGTTCGATGGATATCTCATTTGCTTACGGAAGAGCAGAAGAGCAAACGGGTGCAGATTTGTTGTCTATGGCTGGCTGAATTCGAGCCAAATGGTCCGAAACGGTTCTCAGATGTTGCTACTGGAGTTGAGTGTTGGATTTCCTTCTTCACCACCAGAGACAAGCAGTCTAACTTGGTGTGGCTGAGTGATGAAGAGCCTCGACCTCAGATTTTGAAGGAAAGATTTCGCAGCACAAGCGCCTTTTCACCATCTTCTTCAATTCTCAACTATCACAGCCCAGTACTACACTGACCACGTCCTTCCTCAAGTCCTGGAACATCAGGCCAAGTCTGCAGCAACCTGTCGCCGATCGCGCCTTTTGCTGCACCACGACAATGCAGCCCCCCACAAAGCTCGCCTCACTGTGCATTTCCTGGAGCAGCAGGGGATGACACTTCTCCCCCACCCACCCTACTCGCTGGACCTTGCTTCCTGTGATTTTTGGTTGTTTCCAAAAATCAAGGGTGCGATCACAGGGAAGCTGTTTCATCACATACAAGATCTTGCACGAGCACTCAATTCAGAGCTACGAGGTGTATCGGCTTCTGAGTACTGTGATTGCTTCATGAAGTGGCGAAAGGATGGAACGCTGCATACAGGCAGGAGGGGAATACAGGCAACCCCCCCTTTAACGAAGGTTCACACAATGAAATTTCGCTACAACGAAGGTTTCATTTTACTACCATCTGCTCATTTAATGAATACCAAAACTCGCTTTAACGAAGTTTTATCCAGGTAATTTTTTCCAAGTTTGAAAGCCCCGCCGTATCACGCAAGCCGACAAGCTTTTGAATACACTAGCAGCCGCAAATACTAAGGTCTGCCTCAGGAGAAATCCTGGGACACCTGTAGAATCAAGATCAGGATCAAGCCTCTCGTGGACAACACACACCACTCACTCCCATAACAGCGTCAGCAGCAGCTCGTCTTCACTCGCTCAGTTTACCACCAAAACGCCCTGCAATGTGGCCTAGCATTCCTAAGAAGACCAGAAAGTCTCTTACTCTCGAAGTGAAGCTGGATATTATTCACAGACAGGAGAGAGGCAAGAAAACTATATCATTGCTGGCCATCATTTTGACTCCATCTACTGTCTCTACTATTTTCAAGTCAGCAGACTATTAAAAAGGCTGGTGAGACTGTATGTTCCTTGCAAGCTAAAAGAACCACCTGAACTCATGACTCTACAATAGATAAAATAGAAAGCCTTGTGGAAATGCGGTACATAAGTTTTGTATGCGGTACAATGATGCGCCCTTTGTTTACATTCCACAGGTTGCCGGTTAGTGTCTTTCCCGTTTCACTCTCCCTCCCTTCATAAATTTAAGATCATCAACATTATAATGCTACATACATACATACATTAGTGTACATTATAATGACTTAAATTAAATTTAACTGCCTAAATGTTAAACTTCATAATTTTTACTTTTATTAAACCTTTCACTGTACTATGATGCACTCTCGCTTTGCTTACTCTCAGTGGAAGTTCAAGTCAGGGGTTAAACTTGTTATAATTGGTTCGCTTAACAAAATTTTGCTTAACGAAGTGTTTTTTAGGAACGTAACCCCTTCGTTAAATGGGGGTTGCCTGTACTTTGAAGGCTACTATTTGGATTTACCTCTGTACTGTGAAAATATATGGTCTCACTGTCATTACTTTTTGATCACCCCTTGTATTTAGGGGTAAAGAAGCTATTCTCCCATTCTGAGGGCAACACTTGGCAACCCCAGTGACCCGTCGTGTTGAAAGCACCCTAATAAGAGCAAAGGGACATCTCAGTTCATAACTCACTATGGAACAAGACAGATAATTTTCATTTAGCAGTGTTTCTGAGCCTGACTACAGTGAAAGTGATTATGAGGAAGAAACTGAAGAAAGCGAAGACAGCAGTAGTGATGACTCGGAAAATGATTCAGAGGATCCACCTGTTTTATCAGAACAGAGAGAAGACAGAGATAGTGGTGATGGAGAACAGACTCCACACATCGTATTGAGAACCCAGAGTGGCTCACGGACACGCAGGCGTACCTCTCGTGTTCTGGGAAGACGATCAAGGGGGCGTGTATTTACCTAGTTGTAGTTTTACAGGGCCTGGGCTTTATGCTCGTGTGGCCCCGTCTCCATATCTACACTTATCCAATTTTTCTTTAAAACTATGTACACTCTTTGCTGACACCACTTCCTCACTCAAACTGTTCCAAGTCTCAACACATCTTTGCGGGAAACTAAATTTTTTAACATCTCTCAGACATCTTAACTTCCTCAGTTTCTTACTATGCGATCTTGTGCTTCTAATGTCATATTCTTCTCTCAGGATTAGTTTCTCATTATCCACTTGATCCATTCCGTTAATCAATTTATACACTTGTATCAGATCCCCTCTCTCTTCTCTGTTCCAAGGTTGGTAGATCCATAGCTTTTAGTCTCTCCTCATATGTCATCCCTTTAAATTCTGGAACCATTCTTGTAGCCATTTTTTGTAGTCTCTTCAATTTCCTTATGTGTTTCTTTTTATGGGGGGTCCACACAACTCCTGCATATTCCAATCTAGGTCTTATTTTAGTACTTATCAATTTCTTCATCATTTCTTTGTCCATATAGTGAAATGCTAATCCAATATTTCTTAGCAAATTATATGTCTCTCTGAAAATTCTATCAATATGGCTTACCGGTTAATTGATTTCTTCCATTGTCACTCCCAAGTCCTTTTCCTTTTTACTTTTCTAGTTCTACTCCATCTCCCATCTTATAGATTCCCACTGGTCGTCTTTCACTTTTCCCATTTCCATGACATGGCTTTTGCCCACATTGAATTCCATCTCCCATTTTTTACTCCATTTCCAGATCTTGTTTAAGTCTTCCTGTAGTATTTCACAATCCTCTTTTTGTTTAATGACTCTGCACAGTTTCGCATCGTCCGCAAACAGATTTATGTAGCTGTTCACTCCCTCTGGCATTTCGTTTATATATACGAGAAAAAGTATTGGCGCCAAGACTGACCCCTGTGGCACTCCACTGTCTACTGTTCTCCACTTGGACTTCATATCTTTAACTAGTCCTTATTTCTCTCCCCCTGAAGTAATTTTTCATCCATCTCTATGTGCTTCCTTTTCAGCCACCCTTCTCCTCTAACTTCCTTAGTAATCTTTCATGTGGCACTTTATCAAATGCCTTTTTAAAACCTAAATAAATACAGTCAATCCATCCCTCTCTCTCTTGTACTTTATCAACTATTCTAGAGTAGAAACTCAATAAATTTGTTACACATGACCGACCTTTTCTAAAACCAAATTGGCTATTTGATAATAATTTGTTGTCTTCAAGAAACTCAATCCATTGCTTCTTTATTACTTTTTCACACATCTTGCATATTACACTAGTTAGTGATACTGGTCTGTAATTTAAAGGTTCTTCCTTCCTTCCGCTCTTATATATGGGAACCACCTCAGCTCTTTTCCACTCCACTGGCACTGTTCCATTTTCTATTGAGCATTTTATGATGTTGTATATAGGACTTGCTAGTTCTTCCCTACATTCTTTCAGTATTCTGCCTGAGACTTCATCCGGTCCCATTGCCTTTTCCTCATCTAGTTCCGTCATCAACTTTTTATTTCAAGCTTGGTTACTTTAATCTTTCATATGGACAGTCTCTTTATTACCCTGTTGTCTTTCAAATTTGGATTCCTTAGTAAAGACCTCATGAAATTTACTATTTAACAGTTCTGCCATACTTTTTGGGTCTTCCACCATTCCGTTCTCTCTTTTTAACCTTTCTATTGTTTCTTTTTGTCTAATTTTTCCATTTATGAATCTGTAGAACAATTTTGGTTGTTCCTTACATTTTTCGATAATGTCCTTTTCATAGTTCCTTTCTTCTTCTTTTCTCACCTTAGCATATTCATTTCTTGCTGTTTTGAAGTTTTCTTTATTTTCTGGATTTCTGTTTCTTCTCCACCTTTTCCATGCTCCATCTAGTTTCTCCTTTGCCCTAGCACATCTTGCATTAAACCAATCTTTCTTTCCTTCTTTTTTAGGTCTATATTTTGGAAAATATTCCTGTGTGTGTGTGTGTGTGTGTGTGTGTATTTACCTAGTTCTAGTTTTACACCTGGGCTTTATGCTCTTCCCCGTCTCCATATCTACACTTATCCAATCTTACTTTAAAAGTATGCACACTCGTTGCAGACCCTACTTCTTCATTTAAACTGTTCCACGTCTCAATACATCTTTGCGGGAAACTATATTTTTTAACATCTCTCAGACATCTTCCTTTTCTCAGCTTTTTACTATGCGATCTTGTGCTTCGAATGTCATATTCTTTTCTCAGGATCAGTTTCTCATTATCCACTTGGTCCATTCCGTTGATCAATTTAAAAACTTGTATCAGGTCTCCTCTCTCCCTTCTTTGTTCCAGGGTTGGTAGATCTATAACCTTTAGTCTCTCCTCATATATCATCCCTTCAAATTCTGTGTGTATGTGTGTGTATTTACCTAATTGTATTTACCTAATTGTAACATACGGGAAAAGAGCTATGCTCGTGTTGTCCCGTCTCCATATCTATTAATGTCCAGCTTTTTCTTAAAATCATGAATATTCCTTGCGTTGACCACTTCCACGTCTAAACTATTCCATGCTTCCACCCTTCTATGAAAGCTATATTTTTCACATCTCTCCTATAAGTGGCCATTTTAGTTTTTCCCATGCCCTCTCGACATTCTTTCATTCCACATACACAGATCTTCCCTATCCATTTTTTCCATGCCAATCATCACTCTGTATATTGCTATCAGGTCTCCCGTTTCTCTTCTGTTTTCCAGGGTCGGAAGTTGCATTCTTTTCAGTCTGTCTTCATAAGTCAAATCTCTTAAGTCAGGCACCATTTTTGTTGCAGCCCTCTGTGTATTTACCTAATTGTATTTACCTAATTGTAACATACGGGAAAAGAGCTATGCTCGTGTTGTCCCGTCTCCATATCTATTAATGTCCAGCTTTTTCTTAAAATCATGAATATTCCTAGCGTTGACCACTTCCACGTCTAAACTATTCCATGCTTCCACCCTTCTATGAGGGAAGCTATATTTTCACATCTCTCCTATAAGTGGCCATTTTAGTTTTTCCCATGCCCTCTCGACATTCTTTCATTCCACATACACAGATCTTCCCTATCCATTTTTCCATGCCAATCATCACTCTGTATATTGCTATCAGGTCTCCCTTTCTCTTCTGTTTTCCAGGGTCGGAAGTTGCATTCTTTTCAGTCTGTCTTCATAAGTCAAATCTCTTAAGTCAGGCACCATTTTGTTGCAGCCCTCTGTACTTTCTCTAGTTTCCTTATGTGTTTCTTTAAGTTCGAGCCCACTGTATTGTTGCATATTCAAGCCTCGGTCTTATCATTGCAGTAATTATTTTCTTCATCATTTCTTCATCTAAATATACGAACGCCACTCTTATGTTCCTCAATAAGTTCAATACTTCTCCAATTATTTTGTTTATATGTCTCTCTGGCGATAGGTCATTGGTAATTGTCACCCCAAGGTCTTTTTCTTCATGACTGGTTTTATGTCTTCATTTCCTATCTTGTACATACTCCTGATTCTTCTTTCACTCTTGCCAAACTCTATTTTCTTGCATTTTGTCGTGTTGAACTCCATTTGCCATGTACAGCTCCATTTCCATATTCTGTCCAAGTCTTCCTGGAGTAGTTCGCAATCTTTGTCACATCTCACTTTTCTTAACAATTTTGCATCGTCTGCAAATAGGCTCACATAACTGGACACCCCATCCACCATGTCATTTATGTAGACTGCGAACATTACTGGTGCCAACACTGATCCCTGTGGAACTCCACTCTCCACCAAGCCCCATTCTGATGGTCTGTCCTTAATTATTGTTCTCATTTCTCTTCCTACCAAAAGTCTTCCATCCATTTTAGTAAACTGCCATGCACTCCTCCTACCATTTCAAGTTTCCAGATCAGTCTCCGGTGTGGTACCTTATCAAAGGCCTTTTTTAAATCCAGATATATTCCATCAGCCCAACCATCTCTTTCCTGTATTACATCTATCACCCTCGAATAGTAACATATCAGGTTTGTCGTGCATGAACGCCCTTTTCTAAAACCAAATTGACACTCACAAAGTATGTCATTTTCTCCAAGAAGTCTGTCCATCTATTCTTCACCACCCTCTCACACATCTTAGCTACCACACTTGTAAGTGACACTGGTCTATAGTTCAATGGGTCTCTCTTGTTACCTGATTTATAGATTGGGACAATGTTAGCTCTTTTCCAGTCTTGGGGCACTACACCTTCCCTTAATGAGGCATCAATTACTTCACAAACTTTTTCTGCCAATTGCTCCTGCATTCTCTTAAAATCCATCCTGATACCCCATCAGGTCCCACAGCTTTTCTCACTTCTAAACTCCCCATCATATTCTTGATCTCCTCCACAGTTACTTGAAACTCCTTCATAATCCCTTTCTGTTCCATTACCAGTGGTTTGTCAAAAGCAGTCTCCTTTGTGAATACCTTCCGAAAGCATCCATTCATAGCCTCTGCCATTTCCTGGGATCTTCACTGCATACTCCATTTACTTCTAAACTTTCAATACTTTCTCTATTTTTGATGTTGTTGTTCACATGTCTGTAAAAAGCCTTGGTTGGTCTTTACATTTATCAATTATATCCTTTTCTTGTTTCTTTCTTTCTTCTCTTCTAATCAACACATATTCATTTCTTGCTCTTTTGTAACTTTCCCACTGCTTAATCCGTCTTTTCCTTCTCCACCTCTTCCATGCATCCTCTTTTCTTGTTCTAGCCTTTTCACATCTATCGTTAAACCAGTCCTGCTTTCCAACTTCTCTATGTTGTCTTATTGGTACAAATTTTTCTCACCTTCTTTGTATATTTTTATAAATTCCTTCCACTTTTCATTTGCTCCTTAGCACTCTTGAATTTCATCCAATTTGTCTCTTGAAAGAATTTCTTTAGGTTTCCAAAATCTGTCTTGGCATAATTCCATCTTCCCACTTTATATTCTTCATTTCTTCTAGATTTCTCTTCATCTATCACCTTGAACTCCAAAACTGCATGATCACTCTTTGCTAAAGGGCACTCCACCCTCATCTCCTCAATGACCATTGGCTCTGTACTAAAGACCAAGTCCAGTCTTGACGATGCTCCCTCTCCTCCAAACCTAGTATCTTCTTTGACCCACTGAGTTAACACATTTTCCATTGCCAGTGTCAATAGTGTATTTCCCATGTTGTCTCTGATCCTTCCATTGACCAGTCCTCCCAACACACCTCTTTACAATTAAAATCTCCCATCATTATAGTTCGTTCACAGCCACCCAACATTTCTTCCAGACATGTTCCTGTATCACTTATCATTTCTTCATATTCCTGTACTGACCATGCATTTGTCTTAGGTGGTACGTACACCACTATGTAGTGCCTCTTTTTCCTTCATTAGTTTCTGCTCTGATCTTTAGCACTTCTGCCTTTCCCATACCTTCTTTCACTTGATCCACCTTTATATCTTTTTAACCAGCAACATCACTCCTCCTCCCATCTTACCTACTCTATTTCTTTTCCAAACATTATATTTCCTTCTCCAACCATCATCAGGTCTTCTCCTCTCTCAGTTTTGTTTCAGTAAGACCCACAATATCTGGGTTCTTGTCCCTCAAGTAATCGTTGAGTTCTAAAATCCCGATATCACTCCATTTATGTTGGAATACATTACATTCCGCTCATACGTAAGTTTCTTTAGTCCTTTCTTGCTGTACTTTTCTGGGTTATGAACCACTTCCTCAGTCTCATATCCAAGATTCTCCAGAAAACTCTTTCTTCTCCTCTTCTGTCCTCTCTTCATTTTTTTCAAAGCCTCCTTTCTCAACTCATTTAACATTTCTCTTTCCTTTTCACCGAGATCTCTTCTCAACCAAATCTTCCTTGTTGTTTCCTGCTGGGCTAGCCTCCATGACTTCTCCACCAATTCATCTACATCCTTTTGTGACTTAAGTTTGATTCTTATTGGCCTCATACCTTCTCTTGTGAACTTTCCAATTCTATGGAAGTCCTCTATTTCTTGTACTAGGTCTTTTCCTCCTCCTGCACCACATTAATGATATTATTTATCACCTTTTTATGTTTTTCTCTCTCCATTTTACTCGGTGTCTTATCCTCCTCCACACCAAATATCACCACACATCTCTTTTGTCTACAGTTTCCCTCACCAATGTCTCATTTGATTTAATAACCTTCACCACTTTCTCAGCAATCTTCTCTTCTATGATCTGTTGATCTATAATTTCAGCAAGGCCCAAAGTTTTCTCCCCAGACTCTTTGATTTCCTTTTCCAGACTTGCAACTTTGTAATTTACCTCCTTTCTTTCCACTTCCTGACTTTTTTCCATTCAGCCTGCTTCTCCATCACTTTTCCTAGAGATTCTCCACATTTTTCGCAATTCACTTTAATTAGCTTAACTTCCTCTTTCAGTACTTCATTTTCCTTCTTCATATCGGCACACTCTTTCATTACATTGTCATAACTCGTTTCCAGGCCCCATACTTTTCAAACAGTTTTTCAATTTTACCTTCCAACTCCAGAATTTTCTTCACATAAGCGCTCTTCTCCATTATTCCTTGAAATCCTGTGAAGTCTGATTCATCTTTCGAGTTCACGGCCGCCATGTTGCGCAGATGTAAACAAACCAGCTGATGGCTCAAACGCAAGCTACAGTTTATATTCACCTTCCCTGGACATTATTTTGCTAATCAACAGTTAACATGACTATATGGAGACGGGACAAACATTACCAGCTCCTTTCCCACCTTGGTTACTCTTAGGCAATGGTAACTGTAGAATTAGAGATGATTGCTCTGGAGCTCAGCGACCACATCCGCCATCGACGATGTCCCGTGTGTGTATGTGTGTGTGTGTGTGTGTGTGTGTGTGTGTGTGTGTGTGTGTGTGTGTATTCACCTAGTTGTTGTAATTTTTACAGGGCCTGGGTATTATACTCGTGTGGCCCCGTCTCAATATCTACACACATCCAACTTTCCTTTAAAACTATGCACACTTCTCGCTGACACCACCTCCTCACTCAGACTATTCCACACCTCCACACATATCTGTGGGAAACTATATTTCTTCACATCTTTCAAGCATATTCCGTTGGCTATCTTTTTACTATGCGATCTCGAAGTTCTATTTAAATTTTCCTCTCTCAACATCATTTGCTCATTATCCACTTCATCCAAACCGCTCAACAGTTTATAAACCTGTATCAAATCTCCTCTTTCTCTTCTTTGTTCCAAGGTAAGCAAATTCATTTCTTTTAATCTCTCCTCATAGGTCATTTCTGCCAATTCTGGAACCATTTTTGTTGCCATTCTCTGCAATCTCTCCAACTTCCTTATATGCTTCTTTTTATAAGGGGACCAAACCACCCCAGCATATTCCAATCTTGGTCTAATCACAGTACTAATTAATTTCTTCATCATATCTTTATCCATATAATGAAAGGCTAATCCAATATTTCTAATCAAATTATATATTTCTGCAAACATCTTGTCAATATGAGCCTCAAACTGCCCATGGTCTTGTATTATCACTCCCAAATCCTTTTCCTTTTCCACCTTTTTCAATACTACTTCTTCACCCATCTTATATAACCCTCTTGGCCATCTTCCACTCTTCCCCATCTCCATTACATGACTTTTGCTCAGATTGAATTCCATCTCCCACCTCTTGCTCCACTCCCAAATCCTATCTAGATCTGCCTGTAAAATTTCACAATCTTCTTCACTTTTTCACACACCTACACAATTTCGCATCATCTGCAAACAAGTTAATATAACTGTTTACTCCCTCTGGCATATCATTAATATAGACAAGGAAAAGTATTGGTGACAGCACTGAACCTTGTGGGACTCCACTCTCCACCACCAATCAGTCCGACTTTGCATCCCTTATTACCATTCTCATCTCCCTCCATCTCAAATAGCTTTCCATCCATTTTAACAATTTTTCCTTCAGTCCTCCATAAATCTCTAATTTCCATAGCAGTCTCATGTGAGGTACCTTGTCAAAAGCTTTTTTCAAATCCAAATATACACAGTCCATCCATCCCTCTCTCTCTTGTATTTTGTCAACCACTCTTGAATAAAAGCTCAATAGATTTGTTACACATGACCTCCCTTTCCTAAAGCCAAATTGATGATCCGATAATAACTTATGATCCTCCAAGAACCGTATCCAATATTTTTTTATCACCCTCTCACAAATCTTACCGACCACACTTGTTAAAGACACAGGTCTATAGTTAAGAGGCTCTTCCTTACTGCCTTCCTTATAAATGGGCACCACTTCAGCTCTTTTCCACTCCACCGGTACTTCCCCCGTTTCTAATGAGCACCTTATAATGTCATATAATGGATCTATCAATTCTTCTCTACATTCCTTCAATAATTTACCTGAAACTTCATCTGGCCCCATCGCTTTATCATCTTTAAGTTCCTCCAACATTTTATATAACTCCTTTTTAGGTATCTTAATGTCATCCATGTGCACATTTCCTTCTACATTTTGAGGCTTTACAAACATTGTTTCTTTAGTAAATACTTGTTGAAACCTATTATTTAGCAATTCCGTGATATTCTTAGGGTCATCTACTATCCCTTGCTCTCCTTTTAATCTTTCAATGGACTCTCTCTTTTTAAGTTTACCATTTATGAACCTGTAAAACAATTTTGGATGTTCCTTACTCTTGTCTACAATATCTTTTCAAATTTTCTTTCTTCCTCCCTCCTTACCCTCACATACTCATTTCTCGCCACTCTATAATTCTCCTTATTTAGTATATTCCTGTTCTTTTTCCATCTTTTCCAAGCCACATATCTTTTCTTTAGCCTTAACACAAGTTGCATTAAACCAATCCTTTCTTCCTTCCTCTCTCGGTTTATACTTTGGTACAAATTTCATAACTCCTTCTTTATAATATTTCATAGAAATCTCCTATTTTTTTTGCACTTCTCTGATTTGTAACCTCTCCTCCCAATCTAATGTTCTGAAATAATTTTTCAAATTTTCTGTGTCCATCTTTCTATAATTCAATCTACCACTCCTGTATGTCTCATCTCTCCTTCGCTGTGTTATTGCCATCTGCATTTCCATGACCACATGATCACTCTTCCCCAATGGACATTCATATTGTATATCCCCACATAGGTACACTTCTCGTGTTAACACCAAATCCAGTCTAGCGGGTTCATCATCTCCTCTATATCTAGTATTTTCTTTCACCCTCTGTTCCATCATATTTTCCATCATTAGATTAAGGAATCTCTCTCCCCATGCTTCCTTTCCAACACCACTTACTAGATTTTCCCAATCCACTTCTTTATAATTAAAATCTCCTACTAGTATCACCTTTCTTTTTCCAATTAATACACTTTCCAAACTCTGTAAAGTATCCTTGATCATATTGTCGTATTCCCTTAATATCCAAGAATTTGTTTTAGGAGATACATAGATCACCATGATTATTAATTCTTTTCCATCACTTTTTAACCTTATGCTTATCACTTCTGCATTGTTCTTCCCATACCAAACCTTATCCACATTTATCTCCATTTATCTCCTTCATAATCATAACTCCTCCACCTTTACCCTCTCTAGCCTTTCTCCATATATTATATTTATTATCCAAATTTACCTTTGTTTTTTCATGTAATTTTGTTTCCGTCAAACACACTATATCAGGCTTCTCCACCATCACATAGTCTTGCAATTCTAATCTACTTGACAGTATCCCATCTATATTAGTATACATTACGGTCCACCTACTGCTCCCTCTAGGGGTTCCTCTACATTCCTTCTTTCCACATACCATTTTCTGACTCTCTCTCCTATAGCTCTCCAAAAAAACTTTTCCTTTTCCTCTTCAGACTGTTCATCATTTTTCCTTCTCGCCTCTTCCAACAATTCATTATATCTTCTCCTCTCTTCCTTATTTCTATTTTTTCTTACGTACACCTCTTTACAACCTTCTACCTCTCTTGATTTCGATGTTCTATATAAAATATCCTCACCCAGTCTATGGATCTCTTCTACTTCTTCTTGTAGGTCTTTTTTTTCATCATAATTTAGATTTTTGAACAGATCTCTTACCGTTTTCAATTCTTCTTTAATTCTCTTAGGCTTATATGTTATATTTTGTTCTTTCATCCCAAATATTATCACACTCTTCTTCTTTTCTGCTATTTCTCTTATCAATGTTTCCTTGTTCTTCATAACATTAACCAATTCCTTAGACCTTTCTTTTTTGTCCTTCATTCAACTGATCTTTAATTATTTCTTGTAATCCAACCATCTCCGCTTCCCTCGACTCAGTCCATTGTGTTTTCTTCAGTTCCCACTCTTTTAAACTTCTCACTTTGCTCACTGATCATTTCCTTAAAGTCATCTTTTTCCTTTACAACTTTCTCCATTTTCTCCTCCAACCATCTCTTGTATTTTTCAACCTCCTCTCTCAAGTGTGCATTCTCATCCACCAATCGTTTTTCATTTTCCTCCAATCTCCTGACTCTTTCCTTCAAAGCCTTGCGGAATTCTCTATCTTGCTCATCCTTACTCCTTTGAAATTTTAACTCCTTCACCAACTCCTCAAATTTCTTCTCTAATATTACCAATCTACCTTGCATTGTTGCCCCTTTTGATGATGGACTCATATTTTGAATGGCTACTTTTGGTTTTGCTCCCTGGGCCTCCTCGGCATATTTTTAATTTGGGAACTTATTTCTTACGGGTCTATCCATTTCACTCTTCCTGGGAGCGTGTGGGTGTGTGGTGGAGTACACTGGCGGCCAGGCCTGGTAGCTTGTGTGTGTGTGTGTGTGTATTTACCTAATTGTATTTACCTAATTGTAACATACGGGAAAAGAGCTATGCTCGTGTTGTCCCGTCTCCATATCTATTAATGTCCAGCTTTTTCTTAAAATCATGAATATTCCTTGCGTTGACCATTTCCACGTCTAAACTATTCCATGCTTCCACCCTTCTATGAAGGAAGCTATATTTTTCACATCTCTCCTATAAGTGGCCATTTTAGTTTTTCCCATGCCCTCTCGACATTCTTTCATTCCACATACACAGATCTTCCCTATCCATTTTTCCATGCCAATCATCACTCTGTATATTGCTATCAGGTCTCCCTTTCTCTGTTTTCCAGGGTCGGAAGTTGCATTCTTTTCAGTCTGTCTTCATAAGTCAAATCTCTTAAGTCAGGCACCATTTTGTTGCAGCCCTCTGTACTTTCTCTAGTTTCCTTATGTGTTTCTTTAAGTTCGGAGCCCACTGTATTGTTGCATATTCAAGCCTCGGTCTTATCATTGCAGTAATTATTTTCTTCATCATTTCTTCATCTAAATATACGAACGCCACTCTTATGTTCCTCAATAAGTTCAATACTTCTCCAATTATTTTGTTTATATGTCTCTCTGGCGATAGGTCATTGGTAATTGTCACCCCAAGGTCTTTTTCTTCATGACTGGTTTTATGTCTTCATTTCCTATCTTGTACATACTCCTGATTCTTCTTTCACTCTTGCCAAACTCTATTTTCTTGCATTTTGTCGTGTTGAACTCCATTTGCCATGTACAGCTCCATTTCCATATTCTGTCCAAGTCTTCCTGGAGTAGTTCGCAATCTTTGTCACATCTCACTTTTCTTAACAATTTTGCATCGTCTGCAAATAGGCTCACATAACTGGACACCCCATCCACCATGTCATTTATGTAGACCGCGAACATTACTGGTGCCAACACTGATCCCTGTGGAACTCCACTCTCCACCAAGCCCCATTCTGATGGTCTGTCCTTAATTATTGTTCTCATTTCTCTTCCTACCAAAAGTCTTCCATCCATTTTAGTAAACTGCCATGCACTCCTCCTACCATTTCAAGTTTCCAGATCAGTCTCCGGTGTGGTACCTTATCAAAGGCCTTTTTTAAATCCAGATATATTCCATCAGCCCAACCATCTCTTTCCTGTATTACATCTATCACCCTCGAATAGTAACATATCAGGTTTGTCGTGCATGAACGCCCTTTTCTAAAACCAAATTGACACTCACAAAGTATGTCATTTTTCTCCAAGAAGTCTGTCCATCTATTCTTCACCACCCTCTCACACATCTTAGCTACCACACTTGTAAGTGACACTGGTCTATAGTTCAATGGGTCTCTCTTGTTACCTGATTTATAGATTGGGACAATGTTAGCTCTTTTCCAGTCTTGGGGCACTACACCTTCCCTTAATGAGGCATCAATTACTTCACAAACTTTTTCTGCCAGTTGCTCCTGCATTCTCTTAAAATCCATCCTGATACCCCATCAGGTCCCACAGCTTTTCTCACTTCTAAACTCCCCATCATATTCTTGATCTCCTCCACAGTTACTTGAAACTCCTTCATAATCCCTTTCTGTTCCATTACCAGTGGTTTGTCAAAAGCAGTCTCCTTTGTGAATACCTTCCGAAAGCATCCATTCATAGCCTCTGCCATTTCCTGGGATCTTCACTGCATACTCCATTTACTTCTAAACTTTCAATACTTTCTCTATTTTTGATGTTGTTGTTCACATGTCTGTAAAAAGCCTTGGTTGGTCTTTACATTTATCAATTATATCCTTTTCTTGTTTCTTTCTTTCTTCTCTTCTAATCAACACATATTCATTTCTTGCTCTTTTGTAACTTTCCCACTGCTTAATCCGTCTTTTCCTTCTCCACCTCTTCCATGCATCCTCTTTTCTTGTTCTAGCCTTTTCACATCTATCGTTAAACCAGTCCTGCTTTCCAACTTCTCTATGTTGTCTTATTGGTACAAATTTTTCTCACCTTCTTTGTATATTTTTATAAATTCCTTCCACTTTTCATTTGCTCCTTAGCACTCTTGAATTTCATCCAATTTGTCTCTTGAAAGAATTTCTTTAGGTTTCCAAAATCTGTCTTGGCATAATTCCATCTTCCCACTTTATATTCTTCATTTCTTCTAGATTTCTCTTCATCTATCACCTTGAACTCCAAAACTGCATGATCACTCTTTGCTAAAGGGCACTCCACCCTCATCTCCTCAATGACCATTGGCTCTGTACTAAAGACCAAGTCCAGTCTTGACGATGCTCCTCTCCTCCAAACCTAGTATCTTCTTTGACCCACTGAGTTAACACATTTTCCATTGCCAGTGTCAATAGTGTATTTCCCATGTTGTCTCTGATCCTTCCATTGACCAGTCCTCCCAACACACCTCTTTACAATTAAAATCTCCCATCATTATAGTTCGTTCACAGCCACCCAACATTTCTTCCAGACATGTTCCTGTATCACTTATCATTTCTTCATATTCCTGTACTGACCATGCATTTGTCTTAGGTGGTACGTACACCACTATGTAGTGCCTCTTTTTCCTTCATTAGTTTCTGCTCTGATCTTTAGCACTTCTGCCTTTCCCATACCTTCTTTCACTTGATCCACCTTTATATCTTTTTAACCAGCAACATCACTCCTCCTCCCATCTTACCTACTCTATTTCTTTTCCAAACATTATATTTCCTTCTCCAACCATCATCAGGTCTTCTCCTCTCTCAGTTTTGTTTCAGTAAGACCCACAATATCTGGGTTCTTGTCCCTCAAGTAATCGTTGAGTTCTAAAATCCCGATATCACTCCATTTATGTTGGAATACATTACATTCCGCTCATACGTAAGTTTCTTTAGTCCTTTCTTGCTGTACTTTTCTGGGTTATGAACCACTTCCTCAGTCTCATATCCAAGATTCTCCAGAAAAACTCTTTCTTCTCCTCTTCTGTCCTCTCTTCATTTTTTTCAAAGCCTCCTTTCTCAACTCATTTAACATTTCTCTTTCCTTTTCACCGAGATCTCTTCTCAACCAAATCTTCCTTGTTGTTTCCTGCTGGGCTAGCCTCCATGACTTCTCCACCAATTCATCTACATCCTTTTGTGACTTAAGTTTGATTCTTATTGGCCTCATACCTTCTCTTGTGAACTTTCCAATTCTATGGAAGTCCTCTATTTCTTGTACTAGGTCTTTTCCTCCTCCTGCACCACATTAATGATATTATTTATCACCTTTTTATGTTTTTCTCTCTCCATTTTACTCGGTGTCTTATCCTCCTCCACACCAAATATCACCACACATCTCTTTTGTCTACAGTTTCCCTCACCAATGTCTCATTTGACTTAATAACCTTCACCACTTTCTCAGCAATCTTCTCTTCTATGATCTGTTGATCTATAATTTCAGCAAGGCCCAAAGTTTTCTCCCAGACTCTTTGATTTCCTTTTCCAGACTTGCAACTTTGTAATTTACCTCCTTTCTTTCCACTTCCTGACTTTTTTCCATTCAGCCTGCTTCTCCATCACTTTTCCTAGAGATTCTCCACATTTTTCGCAATTCACTTTAATTAGCTTAACTTCCTCTTTCAGTGCTTCATTTTCCTTCTTCATATCGGCACACTCTTTCATTACATTGTCATAACTCGTTTCCAGGCCCCCATACTTTTCAAACAGTTTTTCAATTTTACCTTCCAACTCCAGAATTTTCTTCACATAAGCGCTCTTCTCCATTATTCCTTGAAATCCTGTGAAGTCTGATTCATCTTTCGAGTTCACGGCCGCCATGTTGCGCAGATGTAAACAAACCAGCTGATGGCTCAAACGCAGGCTACAGTTTATATTTACCTTCCCTGGACATTATTTTGCTAATCAACAGTTAACATGACTATATGGAGACGGGACAAACATTACCAGCTCCTTTCCCACCTTGGTTACTCTTAGGCAATGGTAACTGTAGAATTAGAGATGATTGCTCTGGAGCTCAGCGACCACATCCGCCATCGACGATGTCCCGTGTGTGTGTGTGTGTGTGTGTGTTTTCTAATAATTGAATGACATTAGGAAGGGTGTTTGGAAGGCAGTCCCAAATGCCTTCAAAACATACACAAACTGTCCCACAATGCTCTCAAAACATGTCAAACTGTTAAAATGCCTTTAAAACATGTCAAACTGTCTTAAAATGTTCTCAAAACTTACCAAATTGTGTTGAAATACCTTTAAACCATGTCAAACTGTCTTAAATGTCCTCAAAACATGCTAAACCGTGTAAAAATGACTTTAAAACATGTCAAACTGTTCTAAAATATTCTCGAAACATGCCAAATATTGTTAAAATCCCTTTAAAACATGTCAAACTGACTTAAATCTCTTAAAACAAGCCAAACAGTTAAAATGCCTTTAAAACATGTCAAACTGTCTTAAAATATTCTCAAAACACGCTAAACTGTGTTGAAATGACTTAAAAACATGTGAAACTGTCTTAAAATGTTCCCAAAACACACCAAACTGTGTTGAAATGCCTTTAAAACATGTCAAACTGTCTGAAAATGTCTTCAAAGCAAGCCAAACTGTGTTAAAATTGAACACAAAGGAACAAACTGTCTACAACTGTAAAGCTATCAAAAGCTGTCCAATTGTAGAAGGAAAATAAGGACCAATAAAGATGTAATGAAGCACACACCTCAATGACTGGCTGGCTGGCTGGCTGGCTGGCAATATCCGAAAAACAGATAAAATAATACCACCGGGGCAAGGCAAGTGAGTGAGGCACCAACCTGCCAGACCAGGAACACAGCGACAATCCAACACCAAAACAAACTACCACTTAGGCACTTACCAATTACACATCATCAAGAAATCAGTGTAAGGTAAGACTTAAAAGCAAATAAAAGTTAGGCAATGAACATATTAAAATCCAGTAAAATTAATAAAAGCACCAATAGAAAACAAAGCAGGACACACGTCCACCTCCTTCTGAGGTCAACCTGTGTGTGTGTGTGTGTGTGTGTGTGAGAGAGAGAGAGAGAGAGAGAGAGAGAGAGAGAGAGAGAGAGAGAGAGAGAGAGAGAGAGAGAGAGAGAGAGAGAGAGAGAGAGAGAGAGAGAGAGAGAGAGAGAGAGAATGATACCTACATGTTATTTGCTTGAAACTTGATATGAAAAGAGGTGAATATTCTCTCTCTCTCTCTCTCTCTCATTGGAAGTGTACAATTTCTCTTCCAAGATGAGAGAGAGAGAGAGAGAGAGAGAGAGAGAGAGAGAGAGAGAGAGAGAGAGAGAGAGAGAGAGAGAGTGTGTGTGTGTGTGTTTGCGCGGTGTCATCGCTCACCGAGCTGTTTCTGCTTGACGGATCACACAGCAGGCGGAAGAGGAATCCTTGATAAGGCAATAACTAAACTTTCAGAGGTCACCTTGAGCTAGAAAGTACATCATTGTATTCAGAATAACAAAGAGAAAATAATTATTAGTATTCAAACAGTCTTCTGACAATTTCTAGGTTTATCATTTTTACCCGTCATGGGATATTGGAAAATAGTTTAATCAACAGAACATAAGGGTTAAGCACCCACCCCTACCGTCCTGTTCAGCGTGAACTCAAACACTTTTGGCCTTGCGGTGATGCTATTGAAAACACCTTTAGTTCAAAACAATAACAGAATCCACTCACACCGTGTGGCCCTCCTCCACTCACTGTCTGCTATTCACCCACACAGGCCAAACTCACCTCCTGGGTGGCTGCACAAATACCACTCAGGCTTTCAAGACTCTCAACCTCACCAGGACCTTCCTACAGTAAACAAATCAACTCGACCGCATACTGCACCTTTGGGACACTAGAGGCTGTGACACAGCCTGCATGGCCCCAGCAAACCCCCAAGAAGAAGAATAACAGCGTCCAGCAGCAGCTCGTCTTCCCTCGCTCAACATGCCACCAAAACACCCTGCAACCAGCCCTGCAATGTCGCCTAGCATTGCTAAGAAGACCAGGAAGTCTCTTACTCTCAAAGTGAAGCTGGATATTATTCACAGATACGAGAGGCAAGAAAAATAATAGCACTGCTCGCCACAATGGCTTGACTCAATCTAATTGTCTCTACTATTTTCAAGTCAGCAGACTCTATTAAGAAGGCTGTTGAGATCCTATCTTCCTTGCAAGCTAAAAGAACCACCCGAACTCGTGACTCTGCAATGAATAAAATGGAAAGCTTTGTGGAAATGAGGTACATAAGTTTTGTTTGGCGGTACAATGATGCGTCCTTTGTTTACATTCCACAGAATGCCAGCTAGCGTCTTTCCCGCTCCACTCTCCCTCCCTTCATTAATTTAAAATCATCAACATTATAAAGTTACTTACATACATACATCAATGTACATTATAATGACTTAGTCTTAAATTAAACTGCTTAAATGTTTAACTTCATAACTTTTACTTTCATTAAACCTTTTAAAGTACTATGTTGCACTCTCACTTTGTTTACTCTCAATGGAAGCTCAAGGCAGGGGTCAAACTTGTTATAATTGGTTCGCTCAACGAAAATTCACACAACGAAAGATTTTTAGGAACATAACCCATTCGTTAAGTGGGGTTGCCTGTATATGCATTTAGTTTCATATATTAAAAAACAATACCTAACTAAACATAACCTTTATTGATGTGTCTAGTATGTGTTCAGCATAAAATATGATCAAAATTTACATAAAAACAGGTGAAAAATTACGTTATGTGGGTGGATGTGTGTGGGCAGACGGGTGAAGGAATTTTTATCTCACATCAGTCGTCCGCCCTTACACTTCCATCCACTCAACTTGCTTTTTCACCTGTTTTTATGTACATTTTGATAATATTATTAGCTCAATACATACTTGACACATCAATGAAGGCTATGTTATGATAAATTACATTAGGTATTACTTTTTTCTATACATAAGCCTTACCTAACTTAAAGCAATCTAACTTAACCTAACCTATGCTATCCAAACCAAACTAAACCTAACCTAACCTTCATTGACGTATCTTGTACGTGTTTAGCAAAAAAATATTTTCAAACTGTTCTAAAAAAAAGAAAAAACGGGCAAAAAGGCAAGTTGAATGGGTGGATGTGTAGCAGTTAGGTGGTCTGTGGGAGAGCTTATATTGTGGGAAGTGGGGGATGGGGGGTTTAGCAAAAACGGGCTTGTGGCAAAGAGGGTTAAGAATAGACAACTCGAGTATCCTGGTGAGAGTGTTGCTGTCTAACCCAGCTGGGCTGGCCACCTGTTTAACATAACAAAAACATTGTGGAACAAATAGTAAATTCCTGCTGTAATGTCCATGCCACTATGCCATGAGGAGGAGGAAAGCTTCACATATTTCTCTCTCTTCACTCTACAGCTGTCCAGTGATATGCTTAGTCTTTGCTCGATTGTTTTGCCACTTAAATAACATAACATAACATAAATGATAGGATAACAAATGGCCACCAGGGCCCATCTAGGTTATCCTGTATCAGTCGCACAGCGACCTCGTCATCAATACTTAAAGATACACTTACAAGTACACTTCTTGATCTTGATGAAAGCAATATTAAAATTCCCACAAAAATAACTATGCCCATATATCACGATGTTACTAGGTAATAGTATATAATACAGTCAAAGATTTTACCTTTTTCATTGTCCAAATCCATAGATTTTAAACTTGTAGTATGCTGTATTTAAGGTATTGATGGCAGTATTACAAGATAATCACACAAAAAAATACTTGTTTTGACTAGCTTCTCCCAAAATTATCCATACAGGATATTTAAAGATAGATACAGAATGTCAACAGTATCATAATAATCAATGTTCTATGCATCTGCATGCGCCTGGGATTTATTATATGTAACAACAATGTAGCTCATGTCAGCAAGGGACATGTAGCAGCGGTGACATCTGGTGGAATAGTTCTGAAAACTCCCCACTGCTCACTAACACTTGTAGTCTCACTAGATTCCTTATTTCCACCACTAATAAGCCTCTTTGATGCCATAAAAAGTTTGTAAATGAAAAACTACAGAACGCAGAAGAATGTTTTTTTCAAGACTGAGGTAGGACTAGGGAGGCGCATTGGTATACGGTACAGGCAACCCCCGCTTAATGAAGATTCACACAACGAAATTTCGCTACAACGAAGGTTTTCTTTTAATACCATCTGCTCATTTAATGAACACCAAACTCGCTTTAACAAAATTTTATCCAGGTAATTTTTTCCAAGTTTGAAAGCCCTACTGTATCATGCAAGATGACATGCTTTTGAATACACCAGCACCTCTTGTGGATAAAAAGTGCACCACTCACTCCCCTAGTTCAAATCAATAACAGCGTCAGCAGCAGCTCATCTTTCCTCACTCTACATACCACCAAAACATCCTGCAATGTTGCCTAACATTGCTAAGAAGACCAGGAAGTCTCTTACTCTCGAAGTGAAGCTGGATATTATTCAAAGACACGAGAGGCAAGAAAACTAATAGCATTGCTTCCCACCATGGGTTTACTCCATCTACTGTCTACCATTTTCAAGTCAGCAGACTCTATTAAGAATCACATCTTCCTTGCAAGTTAAAAGAACCACCTGAACTCGTGACTCTGCAATGGATAAAATGTGGAAATGTGGTACATAAATTTTGTATGCAGTATAATGATGCGCCCCTTGTTTACATTCCACAGGTTGCCTGCTAGCGTATTTCCCGCTCCACTCTCCCTCCCTTCATAAATCTAAGATCATCAACATTATAAAGTTACTTACACACACACATTAATGTACATTATAATGACATTCTTAAATTAAACTGCTTAAATGTTTAACTTCATAATTTTTACTTTCATTAAACCTTTTACTGTACTATGATGCACTCTCGCTTTGTTTACTCTCAATGGAAACTCAAGTCAGGGGTTAAACTTGTTATAATTGGTTCGCTTAATGAAAATTTGCTTAATGAAGGGTTTTTAGGAACGTAACCCCTTCGTTAAGCGGGGGTTGCTTGTATACCATTTTACTGGTATTGCTGGTAAAACCAGTATCAGAACAAAACAATGGCATCTGCAGCTAGGAAGAAGACAGAGTTTTACTTATAACCACATGTACAGCCATACAATTACCAGATATTTTCATCACTAATAAGCCTTTGGTGTTGATGTAAGTTTATAAATGAAAAACTAGACAGAATGCACAAATGTTATTCTGACAACTGCACCAGCACAAATGGTGGTGTGGGGAGGGAGAGATGAGGAAGCCTTTGTTTACAACCACGTGTGTGGAAGTTCAACTATCAGGTATTTTTCAAGTATTAAATAGAACTTTTGCGTTTGAGTAATGAAAAGTTTGACTATTAAGACATTTGAGAATTGAGTCTCCACTGTATATTTATCTCGGAGGGTGAATTCCATGGGATGTTACCCTACAGCATTCTCACCCTCATTTGGGACTGTCGATCAGCTAGGGTGTACAAATATAGCCACCTGCAGAAGACTGGGTGCTCTAATAATCACAAAAGAACTCGTTCACAATCCTGTAAATATTATTCATTGAATAAATGAAGTTTTAGAGAGAGAGAGAGAGAGAGAGAGAGAGAGAGAGAGAGAGAGAGAGAGAGAGAGAGAGAGAGAGAGAGAGAGAGAGAGAGAGAGAGAGAGAGAGAGAGAGAGAGAGAGAGAGAGAGAGAGAGAGAGAGAGAGAGAGAGAGAGAGAGAGAGAGAGAGAGAGAGAGAGAGAGAGAGAGAGAGAGAGAGAGAGAGAGAGAGAGAGAGAGAGAGAGAGAGAGAGAGAGAGAGAGAGAGAGAGAAAGAGGAGGCTGCAACACCGTAGCCATTGAGGTGGTTTGTTTACATTGTTCCCCCCCCCTCTTCATGATAAGTGCTGGCGGAGGAAGTGGTAGGCGGAGATAGGAGAAATTTGTTTTGCCTTTTCAGTTAAATACACATGCATACTTTATCAATGCATGAAAATATATGAAATAACAGCACAAGTTTCTTAAGTGTTCTTACCTTGGAGACAGACGTTTTCAGTCAATGGTGGTAAATGGTGGAGGAGGAGGAGGGAGGGAGGAAAAGATGCAGGCACCATTCACATACAAACATTAAACATAAATTAAAATTGCATTTTCTTTAAGAAAAAAAAGTTAGTAAATGGTGTGAAAATGATAAAAGAACAATCAAAGTGCATGAGATCCATTGGAAACATAGATACTAGCTCAACTAAGGCTGGACCGATGAGCTGACCTGCTGACTATAGTGGCAACATCCCCAAACATGACTCATATCTCAAAATAAAAAAAATGACCAAATCATAGCTCGTATCTCAAAAAACTTGTATCTCAGGCTGCTAGTATCTCAAGGTACCACTGTATATATATATATATATATATATATATATATATATATATATATATATATATATATATATATATATATATATATATATATATATATATATATACAGTAAGCCCCCACATTTAGCGATCCTATTATTCTGCCGAAACCATTGCTAAATTGGAATTTTGCCAAATTTGAATACTACTTTAAATAGGAAAAAATACCAATCAGTCTTTCGTCCGCCCAAAGTCCCCATTTCGAGTCCCCATTTACATTTACAGCTGCAACATCGCCACCTTAATGAGAATCAGCACCCCCTGAACCACTAGTGGAGGCCATGGTGATAGCAAAACTCACTTAACAGCGAGGATGGGAGCACAAAAAATTAGTTCACACGCTGGATTAACACACACAATAGCTCAAGTGTTGAGCGGGAATGCCGGAGGCAATGTGGGGCTGACATCACAGCCAAACAGACACGCGATTGACTCAGAGCGAGTGGGAGGCGGGACAGTGTAGCGTAGTACATTCGCTAAATATGAGAGAAAATCGCTAAACTTGAGGGCTTGGCCTTTTTCCACAGTTGCTAAATAAGGGTTTCGCTAAGCTGGATTTTGCTAAATTCGGGGGCTTACTGTATATATATATATATATATATATATATATATATATATATATATATATATATATATATATATATATATATATATATATATATATATATATATATATATATATATATATATATATATATATATATATATATATATATATATATATATATATATATATATATATATATATATATATATATATATATATATATATATATATATATATATATATATATATATATATATATATATATATATATATATATATATATATATATATATATATATATATATATATATATATATATATATATATATATATATATATATATATATATATATATATATATATATATATATATATATATATATATATATATATATATATATATATATATATATATATATATATATATATATATATATATATATATATATGCACGATTGCCAAAACCACGATAGCAGAAGTGAAAAAACTAATAATTCAAATTGACAATAGGACCTCAAGCTGTCATTTTTTGTCACATTTAGCAGAGTTTTTATATCATATAATAGTATAAAAATTAAATAATACAGAGAAAAGCATGGAAGGTGGCCGTGAATGGTACAAGTTCATGAGAGGTGAGAATATATCAGAAAAGATTGGTGTGAAGAGTCTGAAAGTGAACGGTGAAGTTATAACAGAGAAAAATGAGATCAGGGAGGCAATTGGACAGTTCTGGGAAGAGGTGGGTGGTGTAGGTGAAATGTTTGGTGTGAGAGAAGGATATGTGAGGCTGGAGAGGAAGAATGCAGATGAACTGAATGAGAGAATCAGCAAGGAGGTGGTAAAGAGATGTGTGAAAAGGCAAAAGAATGGGAAGGCAGCAGAGCCAGATGGGATACTATATGAGATGTATAAAAATGATGGGGAGGTTGCTATTGACCAGGTGTGGGAGGAGGAAAAAGTGCCAAGAATGTGGAATGAATGCAGGGTGACTGTTGCATAAGGGAGGACACAAGAGTAAGAATTAGTTGAAAAAATAATTGGCCAAGTGCATTAGTAAATACAGTAAGTAAAGTGTTTAGTTCAGTGTTAAATGAGATTGTGTAAATGGGCTGAGGGAGTTGGAGTGTTAGGTGAGGAACAGAATGGTTTCTGTGTGGACAGGAGGGCTGAGGATAACTTGTTTGTGGTGAATGAAATGATTGAGAAAAAAAGAAAGGAGGGAGGTAAACTGTATTTAGTTTTTTTGGGGATATAGAAAAAGCATACGATAGGGTAGATAAAGAAATGTTAGTTAGTCTTAGGAAAGACTGGACTTTCTGAAAAAATAATCAACATAGTGCATAGCATGTATGTTGACACCAGAGCTAAATAAAGACTAAGAGATATAGAGACAAACTGGGTGAAGAGTGAGAGAGGAGTTAGGTAAGGATGTATTTTGTCACCAACCCTTTTCAGCTTGTATACAGAAAAGTTAGCAACCAGACTGAGAAGAATAAATGCAGGAGTAAGAGTGGGGAATGATAAGATAGGTGTGCTTCTTTATGCAGATGACGTAGTGGTCATAAGTGAATCAGCAGATGAGTTGCACAGTTTGTTGGATGTTGTGGATGGATATGGAAGAGACTTTGGAGTTAGGTTTAGTAGTGAAAAAAGTAAGGTGATGATAGTGAATAGGTCTGAGTATGAAAGCAATGCAGTATGGAGAATTGGAGAGAATGAGTTGAATCAGCCACGAGAATATAAATACTTGGGGATGTGGGCGAGTCTAAGTAGGTGTGAAAAGACAAAGAATGAAAAGATAGGCTTAGTAAACCAGTGGGTAGGACGATTGGGGAGTGCAGCTAAAAATGAGAGCAAGCAAATATGATGTGCTGAGAGAAGTGTGGAAGAGTGTGGCTGTGCCCAGTATAAATGGTATGGATTGTGATTGCAGGGAATGAAAGTGAAATTGACAAGCTAGAAGTGGGAAAGAATAGAATAGATAGAATGGCACTGAATGCACAGAGGTACACAGCAGTAGAATGAGAGGTGATATGGGATGGAGTACTTATAAGGAAAGAGTAGTAAAAGCCACATTTAGGTAAAAGGTTAAGTTGGAAAGAAAGGAAGATGAAAGAATAGTGAGAAACGTGTACCTATGGAATAAAAGTGGAAGTAAATGGAGGAAGAGGTGCATGAGAATGACAGAGAGGAGTGGATTACAAGTTGTATGGGGGATGAGAATGGCTGGGAGGAATTAATATGAGCATGAATGGATCGTGACAAGAGGAGGCAGAGTAAGAACTGAATGGGATGTGAGGAAATGGAAGAGTAAAATAGATATATGGAAACATGAGATGGAATGAAAGAGTACTCTGGAATGGTACAAGAAAAAGGAAGCCCTTATGTATGAAAGGTGGTATGATGGCAGCCTGGGTGGTGATCTTCTTTTCCGAGCTAGGGCAGTGTATGGATGTGAATGCAAGGAACTACAGGTGGTCTGAGTCCCACAGCAAAGTGTGCCAGATGTGTGACATGGGGGAGGATGAGACGGTGGAGCACGTCATGCTGGAGTGTGAGAAGTATGAAAGAGAAAGGCATGAAATAATGCAATTGATTTTGAGTGAATTAGGACACAATAGGGATGAAAGAGTGGAAAAGACAGGAAGGGAATGGATGGTGTTGCTGTTGGGACTGTGTAAAGGGACAAGTGAAAGGATAATTGAGGATGTGAAGGAGTATCTGGAGAGAATGTGGCAAGCGAGGTGTAGGGATAACTAGTGAATTGCATACTGTTCTTTTTTTCCCTTTTTCTGCTTGTCGTTTGTTTTTGTCCTCTATAGGAGTTGCCGATCCAAAGGCCTGGCTCTAGAGCAATCCCAAAACATCTGTAGCATCAAGATCAAGATTATTAAACTGCTAGCGTTTGTATTTTGCTAGAAATTAACGTTTATTGTTGGATAATAGAAGTGATACAAGCATGATGTCTTCCATGCAGCCTGCAAGGAAAAACTTATCTTAAGAGAAAAAGCTTGATATTGTTTAGCGCCATAATGGAGCTTGGGAGCCAACTTCACCAGAACCTTGCAGTTATCCCAATCCACTGTCTCCACTGCTATCAAATAAGCAGCAAGTGAGAAGAAAGCAGGTGAGACAGTTTCTACATTACTGGTAAAGATGCTAATGAAGAGAAAGCCAATAATGGAGGAAATGGAGACTCTTAAGGCTGTTGATTGATGACCAGACTTGCCGCCAAGCAGTGGCACCTGCAAGATTAACTGAAGCTCATTTTTCTCCACTTGCCAGTGGATATAGACCTATAGGAGAAACCACTGTATAAAAAAAACATGCCTATAACACTACCTCTTTAGGTGGCGCAGAAACGTGTTCTCTATCTCTTAATACAAGTTAAACTTAAGTTACTTTCCCTGTTAAATTAAGTCCTATTGAACCTTAAGTTCGCGATTTGATTGTTCGTTATTTGATCAGGTTTTCAGGAACATAACCCAATTGCAAAACGATATATATATATATATATATATATATATATATATATATATATATATATATATATATATATATATATATATATTTACAGTAAGTCCTCATTATACAGTACATATGCGTTCCTGAAAACATTACCGTATATCGAATTTACCGTATACCGAACCCATTATAACATGTCATAATAGGGAATGCGTTCCAGCACATTAAAAGTCACCTCTACATAAATGAAAATACATGAAAATAATCATTTAAAAAAAAAAAAAGTGAAGTATTGCATAACAGAAATAAACAAAATATTTCTATTTACCTTTCAATTATGTATTCTATCAGATGATGTCCTTCCCGAGGCTAAGGGACAGTAGGGATTTCAGCCCTTACTCATCTTCCGCTGAGTGGGCAGACAAGGATAAGACATCGACATCTGCACTGTCAGAAGCAGATATAGAAGGGCCAGCTGTAGCAGGGTCAGCACGTTTCAATGGTTTGAAGAAAAAGGATATAGAGGAAGGGCCAGCTGTAGCAGGGTCGGCAGGTGTGACAAGGACTAGTTTGAAGAACGAGTAGATGGAAGACTGTTTAATTTTTGTTTTTTTCATCATATATTTCTTGATAAATCTGGACACTTTTCTCTACGTCATGAGCCACTTTGCTACTCCTGAAAGAATATGGGTCACGTTCCTTCAGGGTTTCCAGAGCTTTTTTGATACCACCGAGATATTCTCTATGAGTTTTGATGTCCAGGCCATGCACAGGTTCTTCTTCCTCGTCTCCCTCTTTTTCTGCCTCCTGTGATGCCTTGTCTAGCTTTATAAGTTCATCATTTGAGAGAGATTCAGCAAGGCTTTCCAAAAGATCTTGAACATCAACTTCATTGAAGCCAGCCCTATGGCACAGATTTACTATGTCATTTCTGATCGCATCAATGTTGTCTTCAGCAAAGCCTGGGAAGTCATGCGTGCATTCTGGCCATACTTTATTCCACGCCAAGTTCATGATAGATGTCTTCACTTTGTCCCAAGATGACGATGTTATCTAAGGCATGCTTGATGTTATACGACTTCCACCATTCCCTGATAGTGGGCGTACCAGGCCCATCCGTGCCTTTTATCAGTTGCTGCATGGTTTGCCGTTTGTAGAAGGCTTTTAGTGTTTGCCATGATTATTATGAATATATTTGTGCTTACAATAGACCCTTTAATATTCCATTTATTCATCTAATTAGTAATTCATGTAAGTAATATGTAATGCAGTTAAAAAAGGGGGAGGGGAAGAGATAATTGGCTCCAAGGGTGGTCAAGTTAAAGTCAGTACTGTGAGTAACACGCCAAGTTCTTGGAAACTTGGTAGACGTCTTCACTGACTTGATGTTATCTAAGGCGTGTTTGATGTTATACGACTTCCACCATTCACTGATAATGGGCTTGCCAGGCCCATCTGTGCCCTTTATCAGTTGCTGCATGGTTTGCCGCTTGTAGTAGGCTTTTAGTGTTTGCCATGATTATCATGAATATATTTGTGCTTACAATAGACCCTTTAATATTCCATTTATTCATCTAATTGGTAATGCATGTAAGTAATATGTAATGCAGTTAAAAATAAGGGGGGAGGGGAAGAGATAAAAGGCTCCAAATGTGGTCAAGTTGAAGTCAGTACTGTGAGTGGTGGGGAGGTGTAGCATGGATGACATTATCACCCCTGGTTCCCTGCGCTGGGCCCTCTCGGATGACATGAGCAGATACCGTATCTGTGAATTTTTCTTACCGTATATCGAATCGAGATTAGTAATTTTCAGATACCGTAACTGTAGATTTACCGGATAAAGAACTATCGTATAACGAGGACTTACTGTGTATAAAAAAATATATATACAGTAAGGTCCCGAGTTACGTCAGAGTTATGTTCCTGAAACATGACATAAGTCGATTTTGTACGTAACTCGAGTTTTTGTACTTTCAAAGCATATTATCGAGTTTTCAACCAATCATTTTTTATGGTTATTCAGGTAAGTAAAGGTTATATTGTTATATTGGTATATTATTTACAACTATGTAGGAATATATTGATTAGGGCCGAACGAAGGACTGCAGGTTGCCGAGAGGGGCGGCCTGAGGCCGCCAGGAGAGTGGGCAGGTCGAATGTTGTGACGCCCAGGGCGGGACAGCTGGGAGTTTTGTGGAGTGCGGTAGGAGTAGAAGCGTTATGTAAGTAAAAGGTTATATTGTTATATTATTTACAAGTATGTAGGAATATGAAACACAAGCTTGTTTTTGTTGATGATTAGGGCATGACGAAGGACTGCATGTTGCCAGAGGGGTGGACGCCTGAGGCCGCCAGGAGGATAGGCAGGTCGAATGTTGTGACGCCCAGGGTGGACAGCTGGGAGCGTAGTGCAGTGCGGTGGGAGTAGAAGCGTGGGCAGCGGAGCAGGAAATGCAATAGGAATCAGCAATCAGTTGCTGCATGGTTTGCCACTTGTAGTAGGCTTTTAGTGTTTGCCATGATTATCATGAATATATTTGTGCCTACAATAGACCCTTTAATATTCCATTTATTCATCTAATTGGTAATGCATGTAAGTAATATGTAATGCAGTTAAAAAGAAGGGGAAGAGATAAAAGGCTCCAAATGTGGTCAAGTTGAAGTCAGTACTGTGAGTGGCGGGGAGGTGTAGCATGGATGACATCATCACCCCTGGTTCCCCGCGCTGGGCCCTCTCGGATGACATGAGCGGATACCGTATCTGTGAATTTTTCTTACCGTATATCGAATCGAGATTAGTAATTTCCAGATACCGTAACTGTAGATTTACCGGATAAAGAACTACCGTATAACGAGGACTTACTGTGTATAAAAAAATATATATGCAGTAAGGTCCCGAGTTACGTCAGAGTTACGTTCCTGAAACATGACGTAAGTCGATTTTGTACGTAACTCGAGTTTTTGTACTTTCAAAGCATATTATCGAGTTTTCAACCAATCATTTTTTATGGTTATTCAGGTAAGTAAAAGGTTATATTGTTATATTGGTATATTATTTACAACTATGTAGGAATATATTGATTAGGGCCGCGAACGCGAAGGACTGCAAGTTGCCGAGAGGGGCGGCCTGAGGCCGCCAGGAGGGTGGGCAGGTCGAATTTTGTGACGCCCAGGGCGGGACAGCTGGGAGCTTTGTGGAGTGCGGTAGGAGTAGAAGCATTATAGAAGTAAAAGGTTATATTGTTATATTATTTACAAGTATGTAGGAATATGAAACACAAGCTTGTTTTTGTTGATGATTAGGGTCAAGAACGCCAAGGACTGCATGTTGTCAGAGGGGTGGACGCCTGAGGCCGCCAGGAGGGTAGGCAGGTCGAATGTTGTGACGCCCAGGGTGGACAGCTGGGAGCGTAGTGCAGTGTGGTGGGAGTAGAAGCGTGGGCAGTGGAGCAGGAAATGCAATAGGAAAGGGCAATAGGGATCAGCAGACAGGCGCAGACGGTGCAAGTGACCTGCAAGTGTCGTATGGCCCAGACAAAGGCTCCGGAGTTGTTATTGTTGTGATAGGTGAGCGAGCCCTCAAGCTCGTCAACCTCCCCGTTGTCATGGTAACGAGCTTTCCATTTTCTTCTTCACTCCCTTATACACAGCTGCTGCCTCCCTTCTCATGTCTTTTAATTATGTCCACTTTTTCTTGTAGCGTAATGGTTTTCCTTTTCTTAGCATCACTGCTATCACTCAGGAATTTTCTTTTTGGTGCCATTGAGCAAGATACTAAGATGTCAGCAAATGCAGATGTAGGAATACTCTTGCCAGGGGCGACGGTGTGGTGGAACTGAGGTACGTACTACGTAGAGTGTTATTGTATTCAAGCGTGAGGTGGGCGGTGTGGCGGATAACCACTAGTGACGCCTGGCGGCCAACAATAACAATAAACCCCGCGCTTTACGATTTATAAATTTTCAATTTTTTAAATCTTAAATTGCCTTATAGTGGACTGACATAAGTGCGAGTTTGACGTAACTCGAGACTACGTAGAGTGTTATTGTATTCAAGCATGAGGTGGGCGGTGTGGCGGATAACCACTAGTGACGCCTGGCGGCCAACAAAAACAATAAACCCCGCGCTTTATGATTTATAAATTTTCAATTTTTTAAATCTTAAATTGCCTTATAGTGGACTGACATAAGTGCGAGTTTGACGTAACTCGAGACTACGTAGAGTGTTATTGTATTCAAGCGTGAGGTGGGCGGTGTGGCGGATAACCACTAGTGACGCCTGGCGCCAACAAAACAATAAACCCGCTTTATGATTTATAAATTTTCAATTTTTTAAATCTTAAATTGCCTTATAGTGGACTGACGTAAGTGCGAGTTTGACGTAACTCGAGACCGACGTAATCCGGGACCTTACTGTATATATATATATATATATATATATATATATATATATATATATATATATATATATATATATATATATATATATATATATATATATATATATATATATATAAATACCAAACACGAATCTCGCGTATACACGAATCGGTAAAATATACCATATTTCGCCGAGCACGATTTTGACTCGGAACGGCACGATTTGGTCCCCAAATGAATCTCCCGCTGGTCCTGTGTTACTGTCTTATATATGCATAAATGTTCACAAAACAACATTTCTATTAGCTTTTTACAAGCCTTGCCCCCAAGAAAGGATTGTTTTGTATTGCATAAAGTTAAATCTTACATGGAATACCAAAAAATAAAGCAGAGATGATGAGATCGGCCACAGACGGCGGAGACTCCGGCAACTTGGCCGCTTCTTCTTTTTTTTGTGACCTTTTTAGCTTGGCGTGTTCTCTTAAACCACAATATTACATTTGTTTCCACTCCTCTATTGCCTGCTATAATGGATATCATATCTTAGTATTCATATACGCTCATGCCATGAGGATAACCTTGACTCCGTGGCAGTGAGTGATAGTGAATTACTAATCAAATACTATTTCATTAGTAATTCTTGGCATCAGCATATATGAATACTAAGATATGATATCCATTATAGCAGGCAATAGAGGAGTGGAAACAAATGTAATATCGTGGTTAAAGAAAACATGCCAGGCTAAAAAGGTCACAAGAAGAAACAGCCAAGTCGCCGGAGTCTCCGTCTGTGGCCGATCTCATCATCTCTGCTTTATTTTTTGGTATTCCATGTAAGATTTCACTTTATGCATTACAAAACAATCCTTTCTTGGGAGCAAGGCTTGTAAAAAGCTAATAGAAATACAGTATATATATATATATATATATTTTTTTTTACCCACATGGTATGCTGGGGACCAGCCCAGAACGCATCCCTCCTATTTCCATTATTTCCTATGGGAAAATTACGTCCGCTTAACGAATTTCCGCTCTACAAACAGCTTTGACACCCCCTATCCTGTTCGTTAAGCAGAGTATTACTGTACTAGTACTGTAGTTAAATAAGATGTGTGTTTGGTACTTCATTTATTGTTTTCTTTTTCAGTCTTTTTGGTATAAAAAAAAGTGTTTTTTTGGGAGGATCTGGGAACGTAACCTCTATTATTCGCCTAACACGAATCTCACCGTGCACGACGAGCTCAGTAACGTAACTGTCATGTTAGGCGAGGTATGACTGTATATATATATATATATATATATATATATATATATATATATATATATATATATATATATATACAGTAAGGTCTCGGTTTACGTCAGAGTTACGTTCCTGAAACATGACGCAAGTCGATTTTGTACGTAACTCGAGTTTCCGTACATTTCAAAGCATATTATCGAGTTTTCAACCAATCATTGTTTATGGTCATTCAGGTAAGTTAAAGGTTATATTGTTATATTATTTACAACTATGTAGGAATATGAAACACAAGCTTGTTTTTGTTGTTGATTAGGGCCACAAACACGAAGGACTGCAGGTTGCAGAGATGGGTGGACGCCTGAGGCCGCCAGAAGGGTGGGCAGGTCGAATGTTGTGACGGCCAGGGTGGACAGCTGGGAGCGTAGTGCAGTGCGGTGGGAGTAGAAGCGTGCACAGTGGGGCAGGAAATGCAATAGGAAAGGGCAATAGGGATCAGCAGACAGGCGCAGACGGTGCAAGTCAGCTGCGAGTGTCGTGTGGCCCAGGCGAAGGTTATTGTTGTGATGGGTGTGCGAGCCCTCAAGGTCGTCAACCTCCCTGTTGTCATGGTAACGGGCTTCCCATTTTCTTCTTCCCTCCCTCACACACAGCTGCTGCCTCCCTTCTCATGTCTTTTAATTATGTCCCTTTTTTCTTGTAGCGTAATGGTTTTCCTTAGCATCACTGCTGTCACTAAGAAGTTTTCTCTTTGGTGCCATTGAGCAAGATACTAAGAACTTGATTCAGTAAACGCAGCAGTAGGATAACAGTCTTGCCAGGGGCAACGGTGTGGTGGAACTGAGGCATGATGTTATTGTATTCAAGCGTGAGGTGGGAGGTGTGGCAGGCAACCACCAACAATAACAATAAATCTCGCACTTTATGATTTATAAATTTTCAATTTTTTTAATCTTAAATTGCCTTATAGTGGACTGACATAACTACGAATTTGACGTTACTCGACACCGACGTAACCTGGGACTTTACTGTATATATATATATATATATATATATATATATATATATATATATATATATATATATATATATATATAGTGGAGACTCAATACTCAAACTTATTTCGTTCCAAATGGCTGTTCGAGTATTAAAAAGTTTGATTATCGATACCTATAAATCAGGTAATTCGTTCTAATCTTAGCAAAACCTCAAGTTTATAAAAATTTCAATGCATTTATTTTTTTCAAAATTTTTATTTGTACATACTGTAAATGATGGTGATGGATAAATTAGAAAAGAAGGGGAGAAAGGTAGGGAGGAAAAGGGAGGTCATTGGAGGACGAGTAAAAACGTCATTGTAACTTTTCCTGTGGTGTGATTCTTGTGAATCCACTAATGGAGTGCTGTGGCTTACTAACACTTGCACTCTCACCAGACTCCTTATTTTCACCACTAATAAGCCTCTTTGGTGCCATCCTAAGTTTCTAAATTAAAAACTACCGACAACGCAGAAAAGTGTTGCTTTTCTCAAGATTGCGTCAGGACTAAGGATGCACACTCGCATCAGTATACAGGTAATACAGTATCAGTATACAGTAATATGGTATCAGAACAGTACAGTGGTGGCTGTGAGAAGGGAGATGATAGAGCTTTGTATACAACCAAATGTGCGGCCATTTGATTACCAGATATTTTCACCACTAATAAGTCTTTGGTGTTAATGTAAGTTTATAAATGAAAAACTACAGATAGAATGCAGGAGAGTGTTATCCTGATGATCGCAGCAGCACAAGACTCAACTGGCAGAAAGTCTCAACTGGCAGAGGGGAAAGGGGGATGCCAGAGAGCCTTTGTTTACAACTGCATGTGTGGACATTTGACTATAAGGTATTTTTTCGAGTATTAAATCGAACTTTTGTGTTTAAGTATTGAAAAGTTTGAATATTTAGACGTTCGAGTATTGAGTTTCCACTGTTTGTGTGTATATATATATATATATATATATATATATATATATATATATATATATATATATATATATATATATATATATATATATATAATGTTCGTTTTATGAACCACAACCATTTTCTCAGTAGAAATCAATGTAAAATAGATTAATAGGCATACATCCTGCTGTTCCTGCAGCATGTACCTTATACAAAATGCTTTTTGTTCATCATCTCTCAATTGGAATAAACAAAGGATTATCATTGCTATAGTAACAGCATCTAACTTACAGCAAAACGGCATACACTGATTTTCCTGATGACATTTATCATGCATCACTAGCTGCTCTGGAGGCTGGAGGTGGAGTGCCTCTGTCCTGCAATCAGCTGCAATGACAAATATGGCAGCCCAAATAAACATCTTGCAGAATCTTATAACTCTCGAGACTTGCTATACCAGCAAAGCATCTTGCCATTTTTTTTTTGGTCCAGCTATACAACCTGATTTTCTTGACATTGTGTTATCATAAATAATCCATGTAAGATGAAAAAGAATTACTAGGGATTTTATCTCATGTTATTGCAAAAATCACATTCTAAACATGCATAAATTGAGAAATCCCTGTAATGATAATACCTAATAATGAATAAAATAAAATAACAAGAAATAAATAAGTGACTTAAAAAGGAAGTGAATTGTAAGGTATTATTCAAGAAAATCAAACACCGCCTTAAGAAAATGCAAGAGTTGTGGCAAGAATATTTGGTATTTCACAATAAGCTATACTGCAAAAGAAAGGAAGGCTATCTTATGGAGTGTATCCTGAATATGGGCTACATGTATAAAGTGTTACCTTCATATTCAACAATAAAGTGAAGAATATAACTATACATAAAAATGGAGGGATCATATCAAGAAATCAAGAAAGCAAATAATAGAGATGATATTAATGATCAGTCCTTCAACAAGAGATAACAGTTTGATTTAACTGTTAGCCATTGAGTTATACAAGCAGCTTTGCAAATACTTGGCCCAATGAACAAACACTTCAAAGCAGAAAATTATTTTGTACATAATCTAAACAAAAACTTATATCAGAGATGCCACTTATATCCTACACGTTGCATGTGTATTAATGTGAAACATTAGTATCTTAACATTGCAAACTGTCACAGCAGAGTGGTAAAACATGTAGAAGGTCCTGCATAACAATCATCTCTGGGTAACAGGAAAAATTATATGAAGTGGAAGTCACCTTTGTAGTGATATCTAATTCTAGGCATATTTTTACAATGAAAGAGCTAATTGAGTAATGTACAAAAAGTATTCATTTGTGTTATTCTGTGGTTTGAACTTAAAAGAAATACCAACTACATCAAGAACACAGGAGGTAGGATTTGTTTGGGATGCCATAATTATATATTAGAAAGTAACCACAGACAGCTTATGCATTGCCTCACTCAAAATTTGCTGGCTCTTGGTGGTAAACATGAAGACATGTTGTTAGCTGTAAAGCCATCTACCAGCAATAATTAAAAAAAAAAAAAAAGTTGCAAAGCCAAGTACATGCATTGCTAGTGTATCATAAAAAAGTTTTATTCAAAGCAAAAAAGGATTTCACCAAATATAAAAATCCTAAAATAAATAATTGTCATAATCAAAGAAAAATGCAATTGTTATCAAACCTACAAGAATTACAGCAAAATACTTGTACATTTACGTCCTCAAACCTCAAACATACATACATGCATGCATGCAGAAAGACAAAGTGAGAGACACACACACACACACACACACACACACACACACACACACACACACACACACACACACACATTAACATTACATCAGTCAATACAAATTTACATCAAGGACTTACAGCCCTAATCCCTAACCTCAACAAGAGATATCCCTTGGCAATTCTTGACTGTAGTGCCAAAATGGGACACAAAGGTGGCAGTGGTATTACTCTGGTGCCAAGAGCAGGTACCTCTGCATTACCATTGAATTTTCAAAAATTTTTTGCTAACAAGGCAACGTGATATATTTGTACATTATCATAACAATTACTTCTTCAAGTGACCTTGATTTAAAACAAACTACTTTCAATAATGATGACAATGCTTACAGTTATTGGATATGGCATATGAAGCCACAGTCTCAGCATCATGCCAATCTAAGCTTGAGGCAGCACAGTACTTTTCATTCTCAACTGCCTCATTAAAGGTATCCACTCTCAACTAGAAATCTTTACAAAGGCAAGAACAATGGGATAAAGGCAGTCCTTTACAAACCCAGTTGTACAAATCTTAAGATAGTGAACATATATATGGCTATCTGCTGTGCCACACGTAAGCTAAATAATACCTTTGAGGTTAACTAAACTGTACATATAAATTGGCAGTACTAGAGCCATGGATAAGAGTCCTATATCTCTTCCAAGTCACATCTGTAAGGAGGTAGCTCAACCTCTTGCACAAAAAAAATTGAGAAAAATGGCAGTTTTTTTTTACTTTGCACTGTCTCACACACATGCACCACCTTGGTAAGAGTGTGTATGCATGCCAGAAGGGCATGTATTGCAGACACAATCACAATTGTTCAACTGTGGTTTGCCTCTCGCCATTTGTCTCTGAAGGTTGACAGGATGATGTTTTGAGATGGGTATGAGAGCTGCTGGTGATTGTGTGAGCTTGACCTAAGAGCTTCTGGATTCAGTGGTCATGTCGCCATTACGAGTGGTATCTGTAGAGGCATCTGAGATTGAGCCAGCTTCTGAGGATGACATGACTTGAGCATCCCCATTGGTGGCTGATGAGGTGTTGCCTGAGGTGGCAGTGGTCTTGGAGGAAGATGTTGTGGATGAGGATCGATGTTTGGGTTGAAATTCTGTGATGATGACCGTCACATTATTAACTGTGACAGCATTATGTTGTGCTGTGCTACGATCCACATTCTTCAATCGAGGTCTGAAAAAGCATGGGCTCTTATGTAGTACTGGAAAACACTGTTTGAAGAGAGTCAACTGTAGTAAGAAACTTGTTAAATATTAACAGATACTTAAGTAAATCATGCCAACATTTTATAAAATATCTTGTAGCAAAAGTTTCTTTACCATCAAAACAAGTAAAAAATGAGAATTCTCTCAATATAGATTATATCTGTATGTATTTATGTGTATGTGTGTTTGTATGTGTGTAAACATTCAATGGTTCAATGTTCATGGATTAGATGATTTGCAGATTACACCAGAAAGGAAATGTAGATGGATTGAATATTTTTGAAGTTGTCATAAATTCAAATCACATGCATACTCTTTACACACATAAACACATTGTCCACTTTATTAACTTGCATTCCCTTAACTGCCCAGCAGTGTTGTCAGCTTAACCCTTAACATACAGTGATTGTTCAAGAACGATTGTATCGTTATGTCAGGTCAGCCGGTGATTGTTCTGATAATCATGATAATCACTGATAAGTCACCTCTGGACATGTCCTAAACCTTAAGACCAACTCAAGCTGGTCTAAGACAAACTTCAATACTTAAGAATCTTTGCTAATACAGCCTGAGGCACCAAGCCAAAAACACTTCAATAACTTTGCTTCTTTGGTCTTTTTCTCCTTTATTTCATCCTGATGGCACCACTGCCATCTCATCTGCCTCTAAAGATGAACTCATCTTTCAAACCTCTACCTTCAGTGATTCAGGGCTTGTTCCTTGCTCTCCTTCCCCCACTGATTATTTCATGCCACCAAGTAAAATCCTTTACAATGTTTTTCATGCCCTTGCTGGCCTAAAACCTTGAAAGGCTCCTATAGTTTCCCAAAGCTGTGCCTTTGTGCTTGAACTTCACCTAGTCAAACTCTTTCAACTCTGTCTTTCAACTTTTACTTTTCTGTCTTGCTGGAGTTGTCTATCAATTTTACTTTTCTGTCTTGCTGGAGTTGTCTATCAACTTTTACTTTTCTGTCTTGCTGGAAGTTTGCCTACATTCAGTTTGTTCCCATAAAAAGTTTGCCTACATTCAGTCTGTTCCTATAAATGGTGACAGCTCTAATCTGTCAAACTACTATCCTGTTGCTTTAATGCACTGCTTATCTAAAATCTTTTAATATATCCTCAACATGAATACATCTATCACTTTACAATCTTCCATTTGATCACCAGAATGGCTTCCCTCAAGGCTGCTCTACTAGTGAACCTCTGGTTTTCCTAACTGAGTCTTGGTTATTCTTTTCTAAAGATTTTGGTGAAACTCTTGCTGTTGCCTTACACATATCAAAAGCTAAGCTTTTGATATGAGTCTGACACTAAGCTTTGATCTGCATAATACTCTCTTACAGCTTCTATCTTTCTCTCTTCATCTTCAACTTGAGTTTCCTTTCTGACCATTCTACTGCTACTGTGGTAATGATCACTGTTCTTCTCAATCTATTAAGTGGTATTCCTAAGGTTCTGTCCCACCATCCACCCTCTTCTTCTTATTCATTAATGATCTAAACCAAACTTTTTGTCCTATCCACAACTATGCTGATGATTCACTTTTCCATGTCTTTTCATAGGCGACCCACTCTTCAGGAAGTACAGAGATTATGTATGAAAGCTACTGAATGCCTGACTTCTGATTTCTCCAAAGTTTTTTATTGGGGCAAGGCAAATGCAGTATTGCTCAATGCCTCAAGAACTTGATTCCTCCAACCATAAACTTGACACAACATTCTAGACAACTATCACCTCTTCTTCAATGACACTCAACTATCCCCCTTTTCTACACTGAATATCCTCAGATTGTCCTTTACTTATAATCTAAACTAGAAACTTCACATCTCTTCTCTAACTAAAACCACTTCTATGAAGTTAGGCAATCTGAGTTGTCTCTCAATTTTTCTCATCTTCCCAAATGCTAACTCTGTACAGAGGCCTTATCCATCTATGTATGGAATATTCCTCAAATGTATGGGAGGGGTTCCACTCATACATCTTTATCAGATAGGGTGATATGAAAAGCTTTTCATCTAATGAGCTCCTCTCCTCTGACAAACTGTCTTCAGCCTCTTTCTCACTGCCACTATGTTGCATCTCTTATACCACTATTTTCATGCCAACTGCTCTCCTGATCTTGCAAATTGTATGCCTCACCTCCTCCTATAGCCTTGGTGCACAAAACTTTCTTTATCGCACCCCTATTCTTTCTAACCTTTCTAATGCAAGAGATAACCATTACTCTCAATCACTCATCTATCTCTGGTAAACTCTGAAACTCCCTGCCTTTTTCTGCATTTCTATCTACCTATGACCTGAACTCATTTAAGAGGGAAGTTTTCTGACATTTATTTCATCTTTTGGCTAACTCTTTTGACTCAATGGGCTTTTTTTCTTAATCACAATTTTTGTTGCCCTTGGCTGGTTTTTCTCTTACATGAAAGAAACGACATTATTGTGGGGCCTTTTCCAATCATTACAGGATCCAGATAAAGCATCTCCATAGCATCACTGCACCTCAGTCAACTGAAGCTAAACCTTGTTGACCTTTTACCAAAGCTTACAGGAAATTTAGAACCAATAATAGGAAAAACCAACTAGATGGTTCACTAGCAGTAAAATGTTTCAACGCTCTCCATACACTTTCCATTTAGGCAAATAAACACAAGGCATCTATGAAGGCTGGGTGGGGGTGGGGGGATACCTGACTTAGAGGCAGCTCTCTCTCTCTCTCTCTCTCTCTCTCTCTCCACTACAGAAATAATGATGATGGTAAGTAATTTTCATAATATATACGTACATTAACCCTTAATGTACGGTGATCGTTTCAGGACAATTGTAGTGTCGAGTGTGGAGAGGCGGGTATCGTTCTAGGAATCAAGATTTTTCCGCGCCAAACGTTTCAATCTCTCCCCCTCACTATTAGTCCTGGGGCAAGTGGAGGTATCTGGCATCTTTTCTTGCTTGCCTGCTTGAGCCTTGATACATATGTTCCCTCACTATAGGTCATCTTTTCCCATTTTGAGGCTACATCTGGCAACCCCCATGACCCGGAGGGAGGAAATGGTACTCCAAATGATGTTATGTCAGTGTTACATGGTAATGACATTGAGGACAGTGATGAAAATGAAGACAGTGATTTTTTTATTGAGACAGAAGAAAGTGAAGAATTCAGTAGTGATTCTGATAGTGATCTGGGAGAGAGACCAACCCTCACAGCGACGTTCATAAACCTCCTCACGTACTCCCCACGAGCAATGCGCTGGTGTGTCACCCATGGTTGCCTCTACAGAACTGTGCTTGTCGGCTAGGTCACGTGAATCTCATTGCTAATAAGAGTTGCCAGATTACAATTATTATAGAAATCCACAATACTTGTAATATGTGGTTTCTTTTTCTTTTCCTGTTTTGCACATCATTTCATATATCTGAGTTTGCATTTTCATGACATGAAAGTGCAAAAAATTCCTACTTCTACATCAAATTCAAATGCCCGAAAGGAGAGAGAGAGAGAGAGAGAGAGAGAGAGAGAGAGAGAGAGAGAGAGAGAGAGAGAGAGAGAGAGAGAGAGAGAGAGAGAGAGAGAGAGAGAGAGAGAGAGAGAGAGAGAGAGAGAGAGAGAGAGAGAGAGAGAGAGAGAGAGAGAGAGAGAGAGAGAGAGAGAGCGCGTGGTGTTATCGGAGCTTGGGGGGTATTTCTTAGCGGCGGGTTCTGCCATGAAATTTTTTTATATGCAATAACTTTGTTCTCAGAGGTCATAACATGTTGAAAACTACATCGTTGTACTCAGAATAACACAAAGAAATATGCTTTTATAAGGAAAAAAATATTTTTAGCATTTTTTGACAGGTGTGACTTCCCCGCTGTAACAGACGGAAAGTAAATCAACGCCCTGTACTTTAAGGGTTAAGAGATAACCCCAAACAAATTTTATAGAAAAAAAGTTATAGTCTGCCTTCTCAGGGCCATTTCTGAAGATGACAAACAAGAGAAAACATCAGTTTTTAAGGTAAACTTATCTATAGGTACCATAAAAAAAAAAAAGCATAACACATCAGTACTCATCCTGATATAAGAGAGTCATACACCTTTGTAATAATGAAGAAAGTCAAGCATGCCATTATATCATATATGATCTACATTCTGAGAGATCTTGTACAGTGTCCAGGAAACAAAACACACCATCTTAGCAGGAAGTAGCCATGATGGACTATGTGTCATAGGATATGTCTCGAGCACCCTGGTGAAGCAAAATATGCGTCTTTGTGTTGAAGGGGTTAAGCACCAGCAGTAAAAATGACTGGATATGAATAGTATACACAAAAGATACAGATATCTTTAGGAATTTGTTTTGCCTTATCCCTTGCTATTCTTTTCAATCTAATAATTGCAGTAGTTAAAATGCCAAGGAACATTTTACTATTTTTGCTTGTAATTATTATACCAAGAAACTGGTAAGCAGGCTCTAATAGGCTTAGGAATGGACTGCTAATTAGACTAAAGAAAGAAATTGGTGAGCAGTCTGTCATGTCCATTCATCACTGAGGGACAGCCTCAGAAGCCAGGACAATGTAGTAGTCACTTCCACACATATTTTCTGTGACTGAAGTTGAAAATTCTGGGCAAAGAGCATGTGAATAATTATTACATCAAGATGGAGTTTGTAGGGACTTGAAAGCTGACATGCAAGTTAAGTGAATAAACAATTTCCATTTTCTGACCAAATGATTTCTAATCATAAATGTTAGATATGGAGTACAATGAGTGTATTATGGTAATCAAACTGGTGATAGAGAATACAAAGCAAGAAACATGGATTTTTCCTCAAGATATTTCTACAATACATCTTTATATCTAAAATTTCAATATTTAATTTATTCATGATAGTATGGATTACACTTGAAAAAACATCAAGGATTAAAAAAAAAAATATTTAGACAATTTTGTTAAGTATTCTAGTTTATTTTGAAAATGGCATATCATGACAAAAAATAACAATTATCTGTCAAAACATAGAACTTCACTCACCTGCCCTTTTGCAGATTACGACCATCCCCTTTACGGTCACGGTCTTTCTTCTCTGCTTTCTTTATTTTAGGTGGTACCACCTGAGCCACTTGTGCTGCCACTAGCTCAGCATTCAGTCGTGGCTTCCTGAAGATACATATACTCTTTATAATTACATCCCCCCCCACTGTAAGGAAACATGTTCTGGTCACAAATTCTTTTTTTAGGTTGGGAGAAAGCCACCACTATATTTTGTACACTAAAAAGTAAAGAACTGACCATGAGAGACCAGAAGCCCATTATCTATAATTTTATTCCTCCAATGAAAAAAGAATGGTCTTGTGTATCTACTTCCTAATATACAGGAAATCTCTGCCAGGTACTTAGATACATATATACAAGTTCATATCTAAGTACAAGTACATAAAGTTCACTGGTTCCCAGATTTGCATTTGTGATTACAAGCATAGCACACATTAATCTATCTATTTCTATATTCATATAAATAGCTATCTATCTATCTATCTATATCAGGGTTTCTCAACTGGGGTTCCCCAGAACCCTAGGGTTCCATGAAAGGTCCCTAAGGGTTTTGCAAGAACAAGTGAGACAAGCTAATGCACTTTTGACTTTTTATTCAATTTCATATATGTAATATAACTAAAGATGCACAATATATTATTGGTTATTGTAATATTATAATATAGACATCATCATATCTAACCTATTATGTTATCAAAAATATAATCATTAGGGATATATTTAGTGATGTCTGTATGGCACCTGTACGTGACTGATTCATATATCAAGTGACTCACTCAGTACAAGATGTATGCACAGTCTACATCAGTTGTCGCTGTGGTTCCTGGCATACAGGTACAGTCCCTCATTCGCCCATAATATTCAGTAAATTTTTTTTTCCAGAATTCAGGGATATTTTATGAATTGTAAAAATTTAAGAACAGTAAGCCCCCGCACTTGGCAAATTAATAAGTCTGGCGAAATTACCACCAAATATGAATTTCGTCAAACACGAGTTCTTTATACCATATAAATTGCCTAAAAAATGCCTCAATCAGTCTTTGGTCACTGTCGAGGTCCCTCTTTTGACCACTAAAATACCATCTTTTGAGTTGAAATAAAAACTTTTGCCTTCACATATTAGAAGACATGTACAAAACAGACCAATAAACAATAAATAAAGCTGATAAGACATGATATAAAGGCTGTAACTCCTATTTTTCCACCTGTTTCCCTCGCCCACATTCATCCTTGCCACCACCACCATTATCGTTACCTCCACCGGTACCACATATTGTTCTGGTAGAGGCCATGTTGGCGGTAAATCGCCAGAATTTGTTTCCACGCTAGCAGAACAGTGGGTAGCACAAACAAAATGGCTGACGGGGACTCTCACACTGCGTTCTGATAGGTCTAGAGAGAGGTTTGACGTCACTGGAGAGCCGCGTGGTTCGCTGTGCGGCCGCCAGGGGACCGCCAAGTTTGAATTCAAATCGCCAAGCGTGCACTCGATGGTCTGTGGCCACCCTACCACCAAAAGTGAATTTCGCCAAGCTGAGATTCGCCAAGTGCGGGGGCTTAATGTATGCTGTTTTATTGCATTTTTTATTAGTTTATTTGAGATTATCTTTCTTGTCTCGAGACTAGTTCTATTTCTCTTTAATTGCTTCAGTTTTATTCGTTGTTTATAAAGTTACTTATTTCTTTGTTTTTCTTCATTTTTACAGAAATACCTAATCACCCAACATGGCAATTTTTAAAGAGGAAACATTCCAAAAATTCTGAGGTTAAAAATGAAGAACCACAAGCTCAGGAGACTAGTGATGAAGAGCCACAAGCTCCTGAGTAATTCCACTGCACTAGTAGTTCAACAATGGGTAGAAAGAAGATCCATCTTTATGAAGAAAGTTATTTATTAATGGGCTTCACATGGACCGGTGACCCAAGCTATCCTATTCCATTGTGTGTCATCTGTGGCAAACAACTTTTAAATGCAGCAATAGCTCCAGCTAAACTGAAAAGACACCTCACAACAAATCACAGTCATATGAAAAATAAAAGTGCAGATTATTTTAAAAGGCTGTTGGACTCTCAGAAGAAACAGAGTACAACTTTTTTTTAGTTACAGTTAGTATAAATGAAAAGGCTCTTGAAGCAAGTTACTTGGTAGCAGAAATTATTGCACAGAAAAGGAAAAGTCACACAGTTGGTGAGAACCTGATATTGCCAGCTTGTAAAGTTATAGTCGGTAAAATGTTTAGACAAAATGCAGTACAAGAAATTGAAAATGTTCCACTTTCAGACAGTACAATAAGCTGACGTATTTATGATATGGCACATGACAGTGAAAAGTTTTTTTGCGACAAATTGAAGAATAGTAGTTTTTCTATTCATGTTGATGAGTAAACAGATTTGTCAATGAGGGTGAAATTCAAGAAAACTTCCTATGTTGTAAAGAACTGCCTGAGATGAGCAAAGGAATAGATATATTCAATATTTTGTCCTCATATCTGGAAACGAGGTCTCTCCTGGAAGGATTGTGTTGGCATCTGTACTGATGGTGCTCCATCAATGATTGGCTCCATAAAAGGTTTTGCTTCTCTTTTAAAGTAAAAAAATCCTGATATAATCTCAACACACTGCTTTCTTCACAGAGAGGTGTTGATTTCAAAATCACTTGGCAATGAACTGAAAAAAAGTTTTTGATGTTACAAAACTGGCAAACTTTATTTAACAAAGACCAGTTCACTCCAGAATGTTTAAAAGACTGTGAAAAGCTGGACAAAGAACACGTAAATCTATTGCTTCACAAGGAAATTCGGTGGCTGAGTAGAGGAAGAGTTCTAAATAGGGTCTTTGAGTTGAAAGATGAGTTGCAAAAATACTTTCAAGAAACCAATAAACAAGATTTTGCTTATTGCTTTGAAGATGAACATTTCCTGCAGAGGCTAAGCTACTTAGCAGACATTTTTCATTACATGAATCAAGTGAACAAGTCACTGCAAGGCCCCAGAGAAAATATACTGACTTCAAGTGATAAAATTCTTGCATTTAAAAGATATGTGAATTTGCGGAGAAACCATGTTGCAAAAGGAAATCTTGAGATGTTTCCGCTGCTTCTGCGGCTTAAAAGTGACAAAAGATATCAGAAAACATCAATCCCATTTAGAGGAACTGTACACCAGAACTTAAAATTATTCTCCTTCCCTTTCAATACAGGAGTATGATTGGGTGCGGGATCCATACTCTGAATCTGCTGGTCATCCTGAGACTCTGACATTAAAAGAAGAGGAAGAACTTTGTGAGCTGCAGTGTGATCGTACACTCAAGATAAGATTTACAGATCTTTCTCTGGACAGGTTCTGGATTTCTGTAAAAAAAGAGTCTCCTACTATTCATAGGAAAGCAATTAATGTATTGTTGCAGTTTTCAACATCTTACATGTGTGAGCAAGCCTTTTCTTATTTGACAAGTATTAAGAGCAAAGACAGAAACTGTCTCCTCTCAATTGAGAATGAAATCAATGTGTGTTTATCTAAAATTCGACCTCGAATTAAGTATCTGTGTAGCAAGAGACAGGTACAGGTTTCAAATTAGAGAAGTATGTTTCACTTTATCAAATGGCTCTAAAACAAAAATTTTCTCTTAGCCCATTTATTGGTTCACAGGACAGTTTGCCTTGATTTATCTTATGTCATTTCAATATTGCCAATAAAAGATAAATAAATAATAAACTGATGCAGCAATTATCTGTTTGTGTTTTGTTTATATTCATATCATAAATATTTGATATTGGTTACTTATGTTTATTTTTTGTTTGAGTTATTTTTCTTTTCTTTTTTTTTTTTTTTTGTGTGAGGGAAAACTCCCAGATGAAGTATTGTAAATGAACAGTATCAATTTTATTTAATATTACTAAAAAAACTGACAAAGATGTATTATTTTCCTTGAATCAGTTATTAAAATTTATATTATGATATTTGTCATGTGAAATAAAATGAGAAATATATGGTATATAATTTTGGTTTTGCACAACGGTTCCTTGAGACATGTAATTTATCTTAAGGGTTATACAAGAGTAAATAGGTTGAGAAATGCTGATTTTCTTTCTCTCTCTCTCTCTCTCTCTCTCTCTTTCTTATATATATATATATATATATATATATATATATATATATATATATATATATATATATATATATATATATATACACACAGGCAACCCCCCTTAACAAAGGGGTTAGGTTCCTAAAAAAACCTTTGTTAAGCGAACCTATTATAACAAGTTTAACCCCTGACTTGAACTTCCATTGAGAGTAAACAAAGAGAGAGTGTATCATAGTACAGTGAAAGGTTTCATGAAAGTAAAAATTATGAAGTTAAACATTTAGGCAGTTTAATTTAAGTCATTGTAAAGTAAACTAATGTGTGTATGTACGTAACTTTATAATGTTGATGATCTTAAATTTATGAAGGGAGGGAGAGTGAAACGGGAAAGACACTAACCGGCAACCTGTGGAATGTTTTTTCTTTTTTATGTGGTGTTCAGCAAAAGCAGTCAGCAATCCGGTGATCTTTATTCCTTGGTGTACAGAGGTGTGGGGCGACTACACAGCTCGCCTTCTGCTCTCCTCCTCACCCGACGCCTCGCGTCACAGTCGTCCTCACTTCCCCTCCCATAACAAGCAATTAACTAGGTAACTAGGTACAAGTGTAAGAGCCAACGACACCCAAGTATTTAACCCATCACCTACACACATCATAGTACATTACAACACAGATACATATACATTACATTACACACCCCCCTGATCTCCAGGATCACAACAATATCGCTGCGGAGGGTGCCGCTCACGGGTACTCCTTCGAAGCACGGCTTCTCGTCGTGCCTCAGGTGGGGGTTCAGCCACCTGCGGCTGCAGCAGCTGGCTTTGCGCGTCAACATGAAGCGGGGGTTCATCTTCTACTCCCGGTTCATCTGGAGTGCCAGCTTCGTTCACTGAGAGGCTGCTGCGGTGTCTCAAGTCCCTGACGTGTCGTGGGACTCCATCAACCTCTACCACCTGCGGCGAGTTCACCCTGGTGACGACGCCGGGCTGCGATGCTGAGGTGCAGCGCTCGCCCCGCCTCCGAACCCACACTGCATCGTCAACCGTGTAGTTCTTCCTTGCAACATCAGGGGAGGTGTGAACGGCACGCTGTACCTGATCGTGCCGCACGCAGTCTCGTACTCGGTACCGGTAAATACCACTCACGGGAGCTGATGCCACAGTTTCCCGTCCCGGGGCGTCACGTTGTACAGGTGGACTGCCTCAGCAACGGAGCAGCCCTTCCTCGCTGCTATCACCTTCACCGTGCGATGGTTCCTTTCCACGATGCCGTTACCAGATGCCGTATGCCCTCTGAAGTGCAGCGACACGCCCCGCATCTGCGACGTAAGTGCCGCCACGCAGCGAACCGAGACGGCCCGCAGTCGACAAGGGACAGGTAGGCGCTACCGAGGTAGTGGGTAACATCACCTCACACTGCCGCACAGTAGCACGTGCTTCAGCACGCGTCACTGCTCGTGAGATGTCACGTCGTGCAAAGAAGAGTGTGCGTCGCACGCCAGGATGGCCAGCACGTATGTGAACGTCAGCGACACTCGCCACGCTGCTATCCCGACTGCTAGCTGCTGATGCTGCTGCTACCGCTGCTACACTCACTGCCGATCCGTCTTTGTCACCTCGCACCCACTCCCCTGGGACTCGCGTGAGGGCGTCGGCGCGGTTCTCTGAGGAGCGTACGAGCGTCACAGACATGACCAGCTCAAGTTCCGTCACCAGCTGCCGGATGACATCTACCCGACGGCGAATCAGCATCTCCCCATGAGCCTTGGTGCGAAGACGTGCCCGGCCACTCAGCGCATCGTCAATCCAGCGGTAGACAGTCGCAGAATCTGTTCGCAGATCGATGGTTCGCATGCCCCACGCGATGGCCAGATTGACGCCACGAACTGCTGCGTCCAGCTCAACCATGTTAATGTGGGAGCTCTCATCTCTTCTAATCCAGCATGCGTCCTCGATGGCAGCTCCTTGCGGTGTTTCCACAACAACACCGGCAGCGATAGAGCTGGCGTCGGTCCACAACACTGCCTGGTCTCCATGCACGCACCATTGCCCACAGCACGGATCTTCTTTGGACAGCCTGCTTGACACGTACTCCATCTGCTCGCACAGCGCGTCGTCCCAGCCCCGGGTACTAGCGTTCACCTGCCGTTTTATCCATGCCTCTGCCGGTCGCAGCCAGCCGCCCACCGGCAAATGAGCGATCAGTCGCCCGCACCACGCAAACACTGCACGGCGGGTCACTTGTTTCGGTGGCGCGGCAACTGCGTTGTCTCGCGTCCATTGCAGTTCCCCGTTCACCGGACGTATGCGTAGACCCAGCAAGCGTGCCCGTCCGCCACACGGACTGGCTGTTTACACTCCAGCCCGTAACTCGCGAAGTGTGCAGCAACCTGCTCTGCACTGACCAGGTCTTCATTCACGAGCAGGTCGTCTACGTACGGCAAGACTGCTTGTTCGATCTTAGAGTCTTGAGCCAGGATGGTCTTGACAACTGCTTTCATAACTTGTGGAGCGATGTTGAGGCCAAATCCAAGGCGCGTTAAGCAGTACCGCCAACCTCTCACCATCACGGTCTGGAAAGGCCACAACTGCTGATCTACACGCACCTGTAGATACGCCTTGCGTAGGTCGAGGACGGACACGTTCTCTCCATGCCGGCGCCACTTCCTTAGTTGGTCAGAGCATACGTCGCTGTCGGCAGTGAAGGCAATCACGCAGTCATTTAGCTCACGGTAATCGAGTACGGGCCGCACCTTACCGCCATTGTTCTGCCGCACTGCCATGAGCGGTAGAAGCCCCCGAGGTGCCCCGTGCTGCTGCTCATCGTGAGGTACAAGCCAACCACTTGTAATCCATGACTCCAGCTCCTGGCAGAACGCCTGTCGCATGGAAAGGGGCACGTTGTACTGCTCCACTGTGTTGCCGAGACAGTCAGGTTTTATATCTATTTTTTTCTTTTTTTCTTTTTTTATGTGGTGTTCAGCAAAAGCAGTCAGCAATCCGGTGATCTTTATTCCCTTGGTGTACAGAGGTGTGGGGCGACTACACAGCTCGCCTTCTGCTCTCCTCCTCACCCGACGCCTCGCGTCACAGTCGTCCTCACTTTCCCTCCCATAACAAGCAATTAACTAGGTAACTAGGTACAAGTGTAAGAGCCAACGACACCCAAGTATTTAACCCATCACCTACACACATCATAGTACATTACAACACAGATACATATACATTTTATCAGGGTTATTACTGTCTTATATATGCATTTATGTTCACAAAACAACATTTCTATTAGCTTTTTACAAACCTTGCCCCCAAGAAAGGATTGTTTTGTAATGCATAAAGTGAAATCTTACATGGAATACAAAAAAATAAAGCAGAGAAGAGATCGGCCACAGACTCTTGGCAACTCGGCTGCTTCTTCTTTTGACCCTTTTAGCTTGGGTGTTACTTTCATCACGATATTTGTTTCCACTCCTCTATTGCCTGCTATAATGGATATCATATCTTAGTATTCATCTACGTTCATGCCATGAGGATAACCTCGACTCTGTGGCACTGAAAGATAGTGAATTACTAATGAAATACCGCGGTATTTCATTAGTAATTCACTATCATTCAGTGCCACGGAGTTGAGGTTATCCTCATGGCATGAGTGTATATGAATACAGGGGATCCTCGCAATTCGATGGGGTTAGGTAGGTTTTTTATCGGTCGAATCAGCATTTATTCAAATCGTGAAGCAATTTTTCCCATAAGATACTTAAGAATTGAGTTCAGCGGCCTTGGCTAGAGCGATAGAAAATTGGCCCCTTTTATCCCTCTCTCTCTCTCTCTCTCTCTCTCTCTCTCTCTCTCTCTCTCTCTCTCTCTCCTGTTGCCTGTTCTGATACCACTCTCATTCAAAAGTTGTCTCTCTGCAACATGGCGAGAGACCCGAGGTATAGAAGTAAAGGCACGCGGGAGAGGCGGCGGAATCAGACATCATAAAATCACTGTCGCTCCCACCATCCATCGTTGGTAACACAGTGACGTAGAGCATAAGTTTACTCCTTATAAGTGTTGCCAGCTCACAAGCAAAGTAAACAGGAAGAAAAAAGCGAAAATATAGCCGTCAAAAGCCTAAACATCTATCGACATGCCCTGAGTCTTACGTGATGAATGTCTATCGACATGTCCCGAGTTTTGCGGGTTAAGTTGTTATATTGGGCAATATAGTACAATTATATCATGCATAAAATAAACATTGTATTTATCTTATATTAAATCTATATTTGGTTGGTATTTAACCCGTAAGAGGTCAGCACTGATTTACCTCTGAATACTCATCCAGGTCACCAAAAATTTCACTTTCTTTTTTATTCCATATAACTCAAAATGAGCATAAAAAAGTAAAAATAAGAGTTAAAGTTTGAAATTGCCATTTTTTTAATGTCCAGCTGGAGCTTTGAATTTACCTCGCTCAGTGATGCTGCCAGACGTACAACTTCTGAATAAGGCTTTTTTAATTGTTTTATCGATATTTTTCTCCTATGAGACATGTGCATAATGGTTACATATTCATAAATTAACCCATGTTTTATGAAATGAAAAATACAAAAAAATATTTGTAAATACTTTTAATATAATGTAAAAAATTATTTACTCAGTTTACCACAAAATATTGTTTATTATTTTTTCTTTCAGTATCTAAGCTTTTTAGTATTGCAGCAGAGTGTGATATTCTTCAAAACAAGGCTCGATGCATAGAGCTACATCACATTCATGACAGTAATACCAAATGTCGCTCCGTTTTTTTGGGTCACGCTAAGGCGGCAGGGAGGGGTGGGGGAGGGGGATGACTATCCCATGTCAGAATGGTGGGAAACTGTGCTGATATATGCTAGACACTTCAAAGAACATAAATATTGAAGCTAGAGGGAATTTCTAACGCATGCAAACCGAGAAAGGGGCGAACGTACTTGTACGTGATTGACCACAGGTAGTAAGCAAAGACTCCACGTACATGTACGTGGTTGACCTCTTACGGGTTAAAGCATGTTAATTTTTGGGGGGCTAAGTTCATATCACAAGAGCAAATGAATTCTATTTCCATTAATTTCTATGGGAAATATTTATTTGATTTACAATTTTTTTTTATATACAACAATCGTCATGGAACTATTTAAATTTTGTTTATTTCTTTTGCTCAGTACTTTACATTTTTTATATATATATATATATATATGACTATTTACATGTATTTTAATTTCTGTAGGGGTGACTTTTGACATACTAAAACGCATTCCTTATTATTACATGTTATAATGAGGACTTACTGTATATTCATTTTTGGCATCTTTGTACTGACGTCTGTTATAGTCATTTCCCTGCTTTAAGAGTTTCTTCCACGCTTTATCTTTTGCCTTTTTTGCTTGTATGCATTGTTCCAAGCATGTATTTTTTTCTTAACTCTTTAAATAGGAACAAACTTTTTCACTCCTTCATTGTATTTCTGTAAGAATATATCATATTTTCCTTGTACACTCTTTCTGTACATATTACTATTCCACTCGATACCAGCAAAATATATCGTTAATTTTTCAAAATCCCCTCTTGCATAATTTAATCTCTCTCCATTACAGTCATCTCTGTAACTTATCTCATCTTCCTCCTGAATTTGCATCTCTTATGTCACATGATCACTTTTCCCCATTGGACTAAGGTGTTGTATAATTGGAGGGACTCTGGTTTCTTTGTGAAAACTAGGTCAAGCAACGATGGTTCTTCTTCCCCCCTGTACCTTGTTGACTCCTCCACCCACTGGTCCATTGTATTAACCATAGTCAACTATAACACTTTCTCGCTCCACTGCCCAGCATTATTCATTACTTCCATCTCTCTCCAGTTAATTTTTTTACAGTTAAAGTCTCCAACTAAGAGTATTCTTCTATCTCTTCATATCATGTTATCTAGGCACTTTATCACCTCTCTTTGCATATCTTTTTGTTCTTCTAATCCCCATGTATTAGTCTTTGGTGGAACATATGTAACTATAATTTTTCTTTTCTTCAAATCTTCTGTTCTGATTGTTACTCCCATTACTTCCACTTTGTCCTCACCATATTGCACATCCTCCAGACATATATTATCATGAACCATTATTAGCACTTCTCCCCCTTTATCCTTCCTGTCTCTCCTCCAGGTATTATATCCCTCCTCTTTAAAGTTGACATGGATCTCTTTTTTCAGTTTTGTTTCAACGATGCACATTACATCTGGCTTCTTCTCTTTCAAATAATCCTGAACTTCCAATATGCTTGATAACAACCCATCTATGTTAGTATAAGTTACTCTTAATTTATTGTCTCCTCCACAATCTCCTCTTTCTGTGTGTATTTACCTACTTGTATTTAATTAGTTGTAGTTTTACAGGGCCTGGGCTTTATGCTCGTGTGGCCCCGTCTCCATATCTACACTTATCCAATTTTTCTTTAAAACTATGCACACTCGTTGCTGACACCACTTCCTCACTCAGACTGTTCCAAGTCTCAACACATCTTTGCGAGAAACTATATTTTTCAACATCTCCCAGACATCTTCCCTTCCTCAGATTTTTACTATGCTATCTTGTGCTTCTAATGTCATATTCTTCTTTCAGGATTAGTTTCTCATTATCCATTTGATCCATTCCATTAATCGATTAATTTATAAACTTGTATCAGATCCCCTCTCTCTCTTCTCTGTTCCAGGGTTGGTAGATCCATAACTTTTAGTCTCTCCTCATATGTCATCCCTTTAAATTCTGGAACCAGTCTTGTAGCTATTTTTTGTAGTCTCTCCAATTTCTTGGTGTTTCTTTTTGTTGGGGGGTCCACACCACTTCTGCATATTCCAGTCTGGGTCTTATTTTAGTACTTATCAATTTCTTCATCATTTCTTTGTCCATATAGTGAAATGCTAATTCAATATTCCTTATCCTATGGATCTAAAAGCTATGTCTCTGAAAATTCTATCAATATGGCTTACCGGTTGAGTGTTTTCTTCCATCGTCACTCCCAAGTCATTTTCCTTTTTTACTTTTTCTAGTTCTACTCCATCTCCCATTTTATAGATTCCCACTGGTCGTCTTTCACTTTTTCCCATTTTCCATGACATGGCTTTTGTCCACATTGAATTCCATCTCCCATTTTTTACTCAATTTCCAGATCTTGTTTAAGTGTTCCTGCAGTATTTCACAATCCTCTTTTTGTTTTATGACTCTGCACATTTTCTCATCGTCCGCAAACAGATTTATGTAGCTGTTCACTCCCTCTGGCATGTCGTTTATATATACTGTATGAGAAAAAGTATTGGCGCCAATACTGACCTCTGTGGCACTCTGTTGTCTACTGCTCTCCACTTGGACTTCATATCTTTAACTACCGTCCTTATTTCTCTCCTCCTCAAATCATTTTCCATCCATCTCAATGTGCTTCCTTTTAAGCCACCCTTCTCCTCTAACTTCCATAGCAATCTTTCATGTGGCACTTTATCAAACGCCTAAAGATATGATGAAGAAATTAACTAGTACGGTAATTAGACCAAGATTGGAATATGCTGGGGTGGTTTGGTCCCCTTATAAAAAGAAGCATATAAGGAAGTTGGAGAGATTGCAGAGAATGGCAACAAAAATGGTACCGGAATTGGCAGAAATGACCTATGAGGAGAGATTAAAGGAAATGAATTTGCTTACATTGGAACAAAGAAGAGAAAGAGGAGATTTAATACAGGTTTATAAACTGTTGAATGGTTTGGATGAAGTGGATAATGAACAAATGATGTTGAGAGAGGAAAATTTAAATAGAACTACGAGATCGCATAGTAAAAAGATAGCCAAAGGAATATGCTTGAAGGATGTGAAGAAAATATAGTTTCCCACAGAGATGTGTGGAGGTGTGGAATAGTTTGAGTGAGGAGGTGGTGTCAGCGAGGAGTGTGCATAGTTTTAAAGGAAAGTTGGATGTGTAGTGCAGTGGCATAGTGGATAAGGTGGTGAGCGTGGGATCGGGCAGGAGACCATGCATGGGTTCGAATCCCACCACATATGGCATTGAAACTTAGCCATTTATCAAGTGGTTTAAAGTTACCTACATGTCACCATGATACCCAGGTTCTAAGTGGTTACACCAAAGATGCACTTGAGTTGTGATATGGCCTCTAATATGGGTACCACTATATATAAAATTGCCTAGGTGGAAGCTGAACAGCACTTCCCGTACATACTCTTCAATAAATAAATAAATGAAAATAAAGCACTACTAACCACCCAACTTATGTAAATCCAGAGGCCTGTCATGGCAGAGGACAGCACAGAAAACCTCACTCTACTACTTACTCTACAGGTATCTCTTGATTTATGCGTGTTTAATTTACGTGTTTTTGTTAATATGCAACCCAAAAAACATTATAATCAATTAAATTTGCGCGATTGGTTTGCTTATACGCGATTTGGCCCCACCGCATTTTCAAATTGAGCGCCAGATGCAATTTCAAACTGCACGCCAGAGAGTGGACAGCGACGGCGAGTACTTGTGAGGGGTGAAGACATTGGCATCCTGCATTTATTTTCTTACTAGCGATTACTTTTAGGAGAGCATAGGGGTTTGGTTTAGTGAAAATATACTTTTTGTGGTTATTCGTTCATTTGGTCCATAGCACCCTCAATTATCGTTTTGTGATGTTCATTTGCGAACATCAAATGTCCATTCTCTCAGGAAGCCATTTTAAAATGCACTCTTGCATCATCGCCTGAGTCACGCAGAAAAAAATTATGTATCATACATTGCTTATTTCAATGTAAAAGATTTTATATGAATATTTTTCTCTCGATAAATTTCACCCTTTGGTATCATAGCCATCAGCAGTGATATCACAGACCCAGTGTTTGGGTGGACATGGAGGAGGAAGGATGTCACGTTTGTTGCTCTATAATTTTCAGAAGTATCGTCCTTACAGGCATAAATTAACGAGATTTAGAAACAGAAACATCAAGATGTAGTAAAGCGAACAAGACAATGATAAATAAGCACAGCTGTCACTGATAGCTGTGATAATATCCATAATTCATATGCATATCATCATTTTGTGCATGAGGAAGCCTACTACACACTGTGGCTGCCTCACACATGCTGTTAAATGTCTTAAACATTCGTTTCATGACTAGTTTACCATCACAACCAGCCTGTTATCATTATACAATCAAAAATAAATGTTGACTACACTATTCCAAGAAATTATTTTGACACAGAGGTTAGAAGTTGAACCCAGACTGGTGATAATACCTTCAGTGTCTCTCTGTCACCTCAACACACCAGTAATAACTCAGAAGATGTCTAGACCACTCATAATGTAGCAGATTGACGTGACACTGCTGATGGCGCCTCGCGACACTCTGACTTACGAGTGAACAATATTTTCTAAAGAAGCGAGAATCTGATGCATTATCATCCTATCATGCTCCATGGAAGTCACCATTGTATACACAATCATGTGTAAAAATGTCATGTCAATGAGATTAATACATATATGAAAACAATGACCAAATTGAAAAAAAAATCTATAGGAGCAGATATCTCAAAAGTAAGTTTTTTACACTTCAAAAATTTTTCTAAATCGATGTAAACTCTGATCCCCTTTTGTTTGGTATCATCTTAAAGAATAACTCAAATGCAATATTTTGTGAAGCCAGATTTTTGATAATATCAATTGAAAACAAGGTACAGACACAGAACCGATGACTTTTTTCAGAAACATTGGATTTTTTTTCCAGACAAAAAAAATAGAAAAACTGCACCCTGAATAGTTGTGTATATGTACAAAGTTTCTATGGTGTTTTTTTCACAGTAATTAACTGAAACATAAAGTCTGTGAAATTAAAAAAATTAAAACAACGCACTGTTTTTTCTCCGAAACCATTCACCAAAAACTTGATGAAATGGACAGAATAGCCTATTTTTACCACCCCTCAAACAAAATATTAAAGTTTCAAAACAATTGGACTTACCATATAAAAAAGGTAGCTTTTTCTATACCCTCCTTTATACTGTGGGGTTATTTTTGATAAGTGGATTTTTGATAAAGTGGTAAAGCTCAAAGGAAGATGGTGACTGACTGTGGTGTGAGTGGTGAAGGCAGTGATCCACCCAGTATGTGTTGTATTTACGTATTCTTTGTTTTGCTGTTTTCTCTTATTAATTTTTGCTTGTCCCTTTACTTTAAATACACTTCTAGTATTTAGAATGATAAATAATAAAATCATGTTAATTTAGCCAAATAAAGAGTATTTTGTACAAATTATTTTGGACCTCATCCCACATCCCCCTATTATCTATTGTTTCTTATGAGAATTATATGTTTGTTTTACGCGAATTTTGATATATGTGATGCCTCTTGGAACGCATCTATCACGTAAATCAAGTTACCTGTATATATATATATATATATATATATATATATATATATATATATATATATATATATATATATATATATACCGTATTTTACAGTTTACAAGACGCACTTTTTTCCTAAAAAATACCCTGAAAAATACTAGTGCGTCTTCCAAGTCGAATGTTGTTATTGTAAAGCAACACCCAGCCTCAAGTGAGCTTGGACACTTGACCGATAGCGACCTGGATTTGTATGTTGAGTCATTACAATATGATGTTAGCTTAAGTACTATTTAAATCAGCCTTTAATATGATGTAAACTCAGTACTTAGCTGTTACAAGTATTTTCAATACCACAATACTTCCTGCAACCTACACGGCGTGTGGAGAAAATGGACCGTTCCCTCATCTCATAGCAACACACACATAGTACATATAACTGAACCCACACACATGCCAGGTGCCTTTATACCTTTATTAATAGACCATCCAAATGGCTTACTCGTTCAAGCAAGAGTCAAACCTGCACTTGTGAATTATATTCACATCGATACAGCCTATGAAGCATGATTGCAAAATAAAATACATACGAACTGCAGCACTGACGCGTTTGGTTTCGGCGATCGGAAAAATGATTACGTAATGTAAACAATATGTCCAATACGAGCCGTCGCCTGCCACTAAAACAAGAAGAAATGGACTGCTTCATTGTGTGTACATATTCACCTAAGGCAATTTTATTTACATATTTGTAAATTTGTGGTAAGTGCTCCAGCAAATTTGTAATGAGTGCTGAAACAATAGTGTCTTCCTGACTCCTTGTTTCTTATGTTTGTGTGTTCAGTGGTCGGGTATATGGTAAATGTGTTCTTGTATGAGAAGGATTTTTTTTTCTTACAAATTTCTTTCAAATATTAGGGTGCGTCTTCCAAAACGCAGTGTCTTGCAAGCCGTAAAATACAGTATATATATACAGTCAACCCTCGGATATCGCGACTTCAGCTATCGCGTTTTATTGCTATCACGCACCCATGAAAAGTTGCTAAAATTTCATTATCGTGACTCAGATGCCTGCTATCGCGCGCCCAGCCATGATGTCATGGAATATCTGAGTGCTCATTGGCCAAAACCTCCTTCCCGCCAAGATCAATTCAGCTATCATGTTTTCGGCTATGGCGCGGCTATTTCGGCCCCAATTGGGTGCGATAGCCGAGGATATATATATATATATATATATATATATATATATATATATATATATATATATATATATATATATATATATATATATATATATATATATATATATATATATATATATATATATATATATATATATATATATATATATATAGTGGTACAGGCAACCCCCGCTTAACGAAGGGGTTACGTTACTAAAAAACCCTTCGTTAAGCGAAACTTCGTTAAGCAAACCAATTATAACAAATTTGATCCCTGACTGAACATCCATTGAGAGTAAACAAAGTGAGAGTGCATCATAGTACAGTGAAAGGTTTAATGAAAGTAAAAATTATGACGTTGAACATTTAACCCCTTCAATACGGTGACGCCTATGTAGGCGTCATGAAGCCCCAGTAGCATATACGGTGATGCCTACGTAGGCGTCATATTTCTTTTCTGAGCTTTCTTCAGTTCAGTTGTCCCATATAATGTGTTGGATACCAACTATACATGCCGTATGCTGTCCTTGAAATCCTAGTGCTCCTCCCACCATCCTTGTCTCCACCAATCACTAAAGATAAGCTACATGCGTCCCGCCTTGTGTCTAAAATTCCCCAATGGCATAGACTGTTTCCATCTCTCTCTCTCTCTCTCTCTCCATTCCCTCCCTCTCCATCACCCTTTCCTCCCTCCCCATCTCCCTTCCCCTCCCTCCCCCTCTCCTTCTCGAAAGAAAAGTTACATGCGTCCCGCCTTGTAACATTCGTGAAAACACACACACACACACACACACACACACACACACACACACACACACACACACACACAAAACAACAAATTTTCTAATCTCTCTCTCTCTCTCTCTCCTCCTTCGTTTCCTCTCCTTCCCTCCTTCCCCTCTTCCTCTCGAAGATAAGCTACATGCGTCCCGCTTGTGTCTAAAATATTAGCAAATGTCTCTCTCTCTCTCTCTTTCTCCGAAGAGAGAAGCGTCCACTTTCCTCTTCGAAGGCGATATAGTAACTAAAAAATAGCAGCATAATACACAAAGACGACAAGTATGACAAGCTTGCACGAGTTTCCCGCGCTCGGGCGCGCGACACTACCACCCGTATATCATACAGGCAGGCTTTTTTAACATCCGGCACGAAGGGGTTAAGCAGTTTAATCTAAGACTAAGTCATTATAATGTACACTAATGTATGTATGTACGTAACTTTATAATGTTGACGATCTTAAATTTATGAAGGGAGGAAGAGTGGAGCAGGAAATACGCTAGCTGGCAACCTGTGGAATGTAAACAAAGGGCGTTCATTGTACCGCATACAAAACTTATGTACCACATTTCCACAGGGCTTTCCATTTTATCTATTGCAGAGTCATGAGTTCAGGTGGTTCTTTTAGCTTGCAAGGAAGATATGATCTCACCAGTTTTCTTAATAGAGTTTGCTGACTTGAAAATGGTAGACAGTAGATGGAGTCAAGCCATGGTGGTAAGCAATGCTATTAGTTTTCTCGCCTCTCTCGTGTCTGTGAATAATATCTAGCTTCACTTCGAGAGTAAGAGACTTCCTGGTCTTCTTAGCAATGCTGATGCTGCTATTGTTTTGGACTAGGGGAGTGAGTGGTGCGCGTTTTGTCCACGAGAGGCGCTGGTGTATTCAAAAACCTGTCGGCTTGCGTGATACGGTGGGGCTTTCAAACTTGGAAAATATTACCTGGATAAAATTTCGTTAAAGCGAGTTTGGTGTTCATTAAACGAGCAGATGGTAGTAAAAGGAAACCTTCGTTGTAGCGAAATTTAGTTGTGTGAACCTTCGTTAAGCAGGAGTTGCCTGTACTTTGACATACAAATTTAATTTGTTCCGTGACGATCATTATGTATAAAAAAAATTGTATATAAAATCAATTTTTCCCATAGAAATTAATGGAAATAGAATTAATTTGTTCTAGTGATACAAATTTATCCCCTCAAAAAATTAACATACTTTAAATACCAACCAATATAATATAAGATATATATAAGATAAATGCAATGTTTATTGTATGCATGATATAAATGTACTATATTGCCCAGAAAAACAACTTAACCTGCAAAACTCAGTACACATTGATAAATGTTCATCACGCAAGACTTGGGACACGTTGATAGATGTTTAGCCATTTTTTGGCTATATTTTGGCTATTTTCTTCTTGTCTTCTTTGCTTGTGAGCTGGCAACATTCATCAGAAGTAAACATGTGCTATATGTCACTGTGTCACCAACTCCCACGATGGATGGTGGGAACGACAGTGATTTCACGGTGTCCCATTCCGCAACCTCTCCCGCGCGCCTTACTTCTACACCTCGCCATATTGCGGGGAGACAACTTTTGAATGAGAGTGGTATCAGAACAGACAACAAGAGAGAGAGAGAGAGAGAGAGAGAGAGAGAGAGAGAGAGAGAGAGAGAGAGAGAGAGAGAGAGAGAGAGAGAGAGAGAGAGAGAGAGAGAGAGAGAGAGAGAGAGAGAGAGAGAGAGAGAGAGAGATACAAGGAGTCCATTTTCTATAGCTCTAGCCACGGCCACTGAACCCGATCAAACGCAAGGCCATGTACAACGATGATACCACCTCATTCAACCTGTGATATTTTGGTTACCATAGCATCTAGAGACAAAGAGTTGCCTGTGGGCAGAACACCATTTGTACTCACTTGTTTATTGAATTTCCATGTGTAATCAGTATGTGAATACAGGCTATTTTGTGTTTCTTACCAAACCTGTTGAGTTAGTGCAAGTGAAAACTCCCCCAAGTTTTAGGGGTTAAATATGCATTCGTATTTACCATCACTGTGACAGAACTTCATACATATATGTAGTACAGAGGAGGAATTGGCAAGTTGCCCATACCTCATTATTGGCACGCCACATGACCTGGAGTTTCTCTTTTAACATCTTATGTGCTTTAAAGGTCCTGGGGTTCTCAGAATGATGCACCAACAATGGTTTGACTTTATAGTTACTACTAGCGTTAGCGCACATTGCCAAGTCACAGATACACACACTACGTATATATTTTACAATTATCTTGTGTTTCATATCAATTGCGAGACTCCTCTTAAGTTTCTTCTTTTCAGCCTCTTTATTTTTACTTTTGGGATCCATGATCACAAGGTCTTGAGTTCACAAAACTTAAGAAAAAATACACACTGCCAAGGAGCACAGACATACATGCACAAAGAATGAACAACGATATACAACACGAACTGAATGTTCGGGTGGACGCGGGTAACCAAGCGATCACTGCGCCACCTACCAATGGCTATTCATATCTTAAAAATATCTTTGTATTTCGAGACGTAAATTATATGAAATTTTTCGTCGTATACAAAAAAAATCATATGTTGGGGTGTTTGTATCTCGAATTATTACTGTATATGGTTCTAGGTCTGAGGTGAGGGCACTCTGTGTTGCAGACTGAACGTCCCAAAATTGCTCGTGCGATGTTCTGTCTGTTTTGTTAGTGGCCCAAGCACTGAAAGGGTGCAGGTAATAAACTTAAGTTGCCTAAGACCCCAATGCATCCTACTTCCTACCAGGTGGTTTTAATCTTTTAATTGCTCACACCAGGTGCTCGCTGCATCTACACTCCATCAACATGTATTCATTTTTTCTCATACAACTTATCATAATCATGATACACACACACACACCGTACCGTCACTGGTAGAAAGGGGCAACCAGAGCGAGTGAACGAGTGTACAGAGTGGACGTAGCCTGGTGGAGTGTGCATAATAGTGATCGGAGGTGTTGGAGCCTCTGTGCTCCAGACGACGGCGCGGGAAACAAACAAGGGCCAGCCATAAACAGCCGCCAACACATCCCACCACACACACAAAGCTACCAGGCCCGGCTGCCAGTGCACATCACCACACACCCACACACTCCCAGGAAGAATGAAATGAAATGGATAGTCTTGTAAGGAATACGTTACCAAATTCAAAATATGCCGATGAGGCCCAGGGAGCAAAACCAAAAGTGGCCATACAAAACATGAGTCCATCTTCAACAGAAGCAACAATGCAAGGAAGATTGGTTATGCTAGAGAAGAAATTTGAGGAGTTGGTGAAGGAATTAAAAGTTCAGAGGAGTGAGGAGGAGCAGGATAGAGAATTCCGCAAGGCTTTGAAGGAAAGAGTTAAGAGACTGGAGGAAAATGAAAAATGATTGGTAGATGAGAATGCACACTTGAGAGTGGAGGTTAGTGGCCCAAGCATTGAAAGGGTGCAGGTAATAAACTTAAGTTGCCTAAGACCCCAATGCATCCTACTTCCTACCAGGTGGTTTTAATCTTTTAATTGCTCACACCAGGTGCTCGCTGCATCTACACTCCATCAACATGTATTAATTTTTTCTCATACAACTTATCATAATCATGATACACACACACACACCGTACCGTCACTGGTAGAAAGGGGTAACCAGAGCGAGTGAACGAGTGTACAGAGTGGACGTAGCCTGGTGGAGTGTGCATAATAGCGATCGGAGGTGTTGGAGCCTCTGTACTCCAGACGACGGCATGGGAAACAAACAAGGGCCAGCCATAAACAGCCGCCAACACATCCCACCACACACACAAAGCTACCAGGCCCGGCTGCCAGTGCACATCACCACACACCCACACACTCCCAGGAAGAATGAAATGAAATGGATAGTCCTGTAAGGAATAAGTTACCAAATTCAAAATATGCCGATGAGGCCCAGGGAGCAAAACCAAAAGTGGCCATACAAAACATGAGTCCATCTTCAACAGAAGCAACAATGCAAGGAAGATTGGTTATGCTAGAGAAGAAATTTGAGGAGTTGGTGAAGGAATTAAAAGTTCAGAGGAGTGAGGAGGAGCAGGATAGAGAATTCCGCAAGGCTTTGAAGGAAAGAGTTAAGAGACTGGAGGAAAATGAAAAACGATTGGTGGATGAGAATGCACACTTGAGAGTGGAGGTTGAAAAATACAAGAGACGGTTGGAGGAGAAAATGGAGAAAGTTGTAAAGGAGAAAGATGACTTTAAGGAAATGATCAGTGAGCAAAGTGAAAGGTTTGAAAGGGAGTGGGAAATGAAGAATACACAATGGAGTGAGTCAAGGGAAACTGAGATGGTTGGTTTACAAGAAATAATTAAAGATCAGTTGAATGAAGACAAAAAAGAAAGGTCTAAGGAACTGGTTAATGTTATGAAGAATAAGGAAACATTGATACGAAAAATAGCAGAAAAGAAGAAGTGTATTAATATTTGGGATGAAAGAACAAAATATAACATATAAGCCTAAGAGAATTAAAGTAGAATTAAAAACGGTAAGAGATCTGTTCAAAAATCTAAATGATGAGGAAAAAAAAGACCTACAAGAAGAAGTGGAGGAGATCCATAGATTGGGACCGTATAAGGAGGGAGTAAGGAGACCGATTAAAGTAGTACTGAAGTCACAACAATCTGCGGAGGACATTTTATATAGAACATCAAAATTAAGAGAGGTAGAAGATTGTAAAGAGGTGTACGTAAGGAAAAATAGAAATGAGGAAGAGAGGAGAAGATATAAGGAATTGTTGGAAAAGGTGAGAAGGAAAAATGATGTGCAGTCTGAAGAGGAAAAAGAAAAGTTTTTTTGTAGTTATAGGAGAGAGTGTCAGAAAATGGTATATGGAAAAAAGGAATGCGGAGGAACCCTAGAGGGAGCAGTGGGTGGACCGTAATGTAATGTATACTAATATAGATGGGATACTGTCACGTAGATTGGAACTGCAAGACTATATGATGGTGAAGAAGCCTGATATAGTGTGTTTGACTGAGACAAAATTACATGAAAAAACAAAGGTAAATTTGGATAATAAATATAATATATGGAGAAAGGATAGAGAGGGTAAAGGTGGAGGAGGAGTTATGATTATGACGAAGAAGGAGATAAATGTGGATAAGGTTTGGTATGGGAAGAACAATGCAGAAGTGATAAGCATAAGGTTAAAAAATGATGGAAAAGAATTAATAATCATGGTGACCTATGTACCTCCTAAAACAAATTCTTGGACATTAAGGGAATACAACAATATGATCAAGGATACTTTACAGAGTTTGGAAAGTGTATTAACTGAAAAAAGAAAGGTGATACTAGTAGGAGATTTTAATTGTAAAGAAGTGGATTGGGAAAATCTAGTAAGTGGTGTTGGAGAGGAAGCATGGGGAGAGAGATTCTTGAATCTAATGATGGAAAATATGATGGAACAGAGGGTGAAAGAAAATACTAGATATAGAGGAGATGATGAACCCGCTAGACTGGATTTGGTGTTAACACGAGAAGTGTACGTATGTGGGGATATACAATATAAATGTCCATTGGGGAAAAGTGATCATGTGGTTATGGAAATGCAGATGGCAATAACACAGCGAAGGAGAGATGAGACATACAGGAGTGGTAGATTGAATTATAGAAAGATGGACACAGAAAGTTTGAAAATTATTTCAGAACATTAAATTGGGAGCAGATGTTACAAATCAGAGAAGTGCAAAAAAAATATGAGATTTTTATGAAATATTATAAAGAAGGAGTTATGAAATTTGTACCAAAGTATAAACCGAGAGAGGAAGGAAGAAAGGATTGGTTTAATGCAACTTGTGTTAAGGCTAAAGAAAAGAGAGATGTGGCTTGGAAAAGATGGAAAAAGAGCAGGAATATACTAAATAAGGAGAATTATAGAGTGGCAAGAAATGAGTATGTGAGGGTAAGGAGGAGGAAGAAAGAAAATTTGAAAAGATATTGTAGACAAGAGTAAGGAACATCCAAAATTGTTTTACAGGTTCATAAATGGTAAACTTAAAAAGAGAGAGTCCATTGAAAGATTAAAAGGAGAGCAAGGGATAGTAGATGACCCTAAGAATATCACGGAATTGCTAAATAATAGGTTTCAACAAGTATTTACTAAAGAAACAATGTTTGTAAAGCCTCAGAATGTAGAAAGAAATGTGCACATGGATGACATTAAGATACCTAAAAAGGAGTTATATAAAATGTTGGAGGAACTTAAAGATGATAAAGCGATGGGACCAGATGAAGTTTCAGGCAAATTATTGAAGGAATGTAGAGAAGAATTGATAGATCCATTATATGATATTATAAGGTGTTCATTAGAAACCGGGGAAGTACCAGTAGAGTGGAAAAGAGCTGAAGTGGTGCCCATTTATAAGGGAGGCAGTAAAGAAGAGCCTCTTAACTATAGACCTGTGTCTTTAACAAGTGTGGTCAGTAAGATTTGTGAGAGGGTGATAAAGAAATATTGGATACGGTTCCTGGAGGATCATAAGTTATTATCGGATCATCAATTTGGCTTTAGGAAAGGGAGGTCATGTGTAACAAATCTACTGAGCTTTTATTCAAGAGTGGTTGACAAAATACAAGAGAGAGATGGATGGATGGACTGTGTATATTTGGATCTAAAAAAAGCTTTTGACAAGGTACCTCACATGAGACTGTTATGGAAACTAGAGATTTATGGAGGACTGAACGGAAAAGTGTTAAAGTGGATGGAAAACTGCTTGAGATGGAGGGAGATGAGAACGGTAATAAGGGATGCAAAGTCGGACTGGTTGGTGGTGGAGAGTGGAGTCCCACAGGGTTCAGTGCTGGCACCAATACTTTTCCTTGTCTATATTAATGATATGCCAGAGGGAGTAAACAGTTATATTAATTTGTTTGCAGATGATGTGAAGTTGTGTAGGTATGTGAAGAGTGAAGAAGATTGTGAAATTTTACAGGCAGATCTGGATAAGATTTGGGAGTGGAGCAAGAGGTGGGAGATGGAATTTAATCTGAGCAAAAGTCATGTAATGGAGATGGGGAAGAGTGGAAGACGGCCAAGAGGGTCATACAAGATGGGTGAAGGAGTAGTGTTGAAAAAGGTGGAAAAGGAAAAGGATTTGGGAGTGATAATACAAGACCATGGACAGTTTGAGGCTCATATTGACAAGATGTTTGGAGAAACATATAATTTGATTAGAAATATTGGATTAACCTTTCATTATATGGATAAAGATATGATGAAGAAATTAACTAGTACGATGATTAGACCAAGATTGGAATATGCTGGGGTGGTTTGGTCCCCTTATAAAAAGAAGCATATAAGGAAGTTGGAGAGATTGCAGAGAATGGCAACAAAAATGTTACCGGAATTGGCAGAAATGACCTATGAGGAGAGATTAAAGGAAATTAATTTGCTTACCTTGGAACAAAGAAGAGAAAGAGGAGATTTAATACAGGTTTATAAACTGTTGAATGGTTTGGATGAAGTGGATAATGAACAAATGATGTTGAGAGAGGAAAATTTAAATAGAACTACGAGACCGCATAGTAAAAAGATAGCCAAAGAAAATATGCTTGAAGGATGTGAAGAAATATAGTTTCCCACAGAGATGTGTGGAGGTGTGGAATAGTTTGAGTGAGGAGGTGGTGTCAGCGAGGAGTGTGCATAGTTTTAAAGGAAAGTTGGATGTGTGTAGATATGGAGACAGGGCCATACGAGTATGATACCCAGGCCCTGTAAAATTACAACTAGGTGAATACAACTAGGTGAATACACACACACACACACATGCTGTCAATAAATCATATCAACAAGACATGCAAAAACAGCTTCCAAGGAAAGCACTTCAGCAAGTGTCGGAGCCTGACCTAGACGTATGTACATGGGGGTAAAGGGCCATAAGGTTTTCCTGTCTTCAAAATAAATAAGATTTGGATACTGTATAAAACGGAAAAATGGAGGGAGAAGCAGAGCTAGGTGGTGCTGCCCAGCATACAGGACCAAAACAAATGCCATGTTTTGAAAACCAAAGGTTTATCGAAAAACTAGTTGGTCTAAAGAGATCAAGTGATGATAATGCGGACAAAGATTTTTCTGGATTTAGAGAGGAAAGAGGTAACATGAGGAGGCTGATAAATAAAAAAAAAAGCAGATAAAATATATGAAGGAGGTGATGTCAAGTATGATGGAAAAACAAGACAAGTTGACAAAAGAAAACATTGAACTAAAAGTGATATTAGAGGAATGTGAGAAAGTAAGAGAAATAAATCAAAAGAAAGGAGATGCAGGAGATAAAGAAACAAAATTATATACTAAAAGTTACATGTTGTGACTATGAAGACTCCTTAAGGAGTCTACAGAAAAAAATGCAGGATGGGTAGGATAAAGTACAGGATGGAATGGGTGAAAGCAAAATGGAGGAATTACAAAATGCATAGAAACAGGAACAGGAAGAGGAAAAAGTTAAATTTTCAGAGGTAGTAAGGAAGCAAATTCAGGAAAAGACAAAGGAAGTACAGTAATCGCCCGCGTATCTGGATTATAACAGCCAAGGCCCTGGCGGATACGTGAAATATCCGGATACACGGAATTTCCTCTCTCAACCCCTTATAAATTGAGAAAAAACATGTTCATAACCCAAATGGGTAAGAAAACAATGAACGAAAGCACATTAAATGATTGTGTATACAATAATGATTTCCTAGAGCATGATAGAATGATAACATATCAGATACCTGCTTCTCTAGAAAATGTGAGGGTTGGGAAGGTGCCATCAGCAGCGTCATGGCAATCTGCTGTTTCACTGCTGAACTGGACACTATCTAAGTCATTATTAGTGTGTTGAAGTGAGATAATGATAGTGAAGTATTTATTGTTTCTCTGGTACAGCTTTCTATCTCTGTCTCAACATAATTTTTTGTAATAGTGTTATTGTGAGAGCTATGTGATGTAAAGTTGTGATGATGAAGGCAGTAAGAAAAAAAAGAGTTCGAAAAGATCATAACAGTCTTATGATATAGAGAGATGGTGGAGAAGCCTGGCAGTGAGGCATGGGGTGAGGCAGGGTCTTGGAGGGGGAGATAACACAAATGACAGAGGGGAGAGGGGAGGCCAGAATTGAAAGTCCAGCTGTCTCACAACAATACATTTGGTGTGTTTGTTTCTAGTTGTCTTCTCTTCTTGATGTTTCTCATTCTAATTCTCGTCAACTTATACCTGTCAGGCAAAAATTAGAGAGCTAAATGACACACTTCCCTACTTGACTCCTGGCCACGTACTGTGTAGGGTGTGAGTCAGGCTATGACACAATCACACAAGACATTTAAAAATGGCTTCCTGATGGGAAGGGTATTTAATTATCAAAAAATAAACTATACCATCTGGTAATTTAGGGTCTGAAGATTTTTGAGATACAATAGTAACCCAAAATCTTAAATCCCACAAAATTAAATAAATAAATCCTGCATCTCCCTAAAGTCTGAGTTTAATCTTTTTGGGGGGTGGGGAATTCGTACAAGTCAGATATACATACAGTAATCGCCCACATATCCCGATTATAGCAGCCAAGGCCCCTCACTTGTCCCAGCCTTCCTGCCCCACCGCTGGCACTTCAACCACACCTGCCGTGTTACCACTTTTGCCGCAGCGCACTGCTACAGTGACCCCTGTGCCTCTAAACACAGTGTCCCAGGCAGGCATCACTCAGGAACTGCCTGGAACCGACGCTACCCAGCAGCTAATGGTGGTGGTGAGTGCACTAGTCGCCAAAGTGGACAATCTGACTGCAACGGTCTCTGGTCTCAGTACCGAGTTTGCCGCCTTCAAGAACCAGCAGTACACATTATGCAGTGAGACCTCCACTGTGGCCCCAACCCCATCCCTAGCCAGCGGTGCTCAACAGGGCCAAGGAGAGAGTGCCGTGTGTCAGCATAGCCTGTGTGACCCACCCACGATAAAGGACAAGGCCGCAGGGCAATGTGCAACTGCTGCTGCACCCACACCGAGGATGGATACCCCCGCCAAGCCAGTCAAGGGAGCCACACGACAGCCCCGGAGCCTCTCAGGGATGGCCCTTGCTCCCCCTGCTTCAAAGAGCAAGTCACCTGTGGCAGACTGTGAGGAGGATAATGCAGGTGAATGGACACTGGTCAGCCAAAAGAAGAAGTGGTGCATCAGCCCAATCCCAGCCCGGACTGCCAGCCCCGAGCCGGACCAGGGACATCTGAAGACTGCCGGCCCCGAGCCAGACCAGGGACATCTGAAGACTGCCAGCTCCGAGCCAGAACAGGGAAATCTGAAGACAGCCAGCCCTGAGCCAGACCAGGGACATCTGATGGCAGCCATGCAGATGCTGATGGAGCAGATGTCTTGCCTGACACAGGAAGTGGATGGCCTGAAGACACAGATGCAACACCATCGCGATGAACGGTAAGACTTTCCGCACCCTAACATGGAATGTCAATGGTCTACATGCCCGTTTCACTGACTTATACTCTCATGTCCTTCTCCATAAGCCTGACATTATTGCCTTACAGGAGGTAGGGCCAAGGGTGTCTGAGCTGCGGGGGTTATGCCTCCCACACCCTCAGTTGTGGTGATGGCAGTAGTCAGGGTATGGCCACTTACATTAAACAAGGGATTCCAGTTAACTTCATGGAAATGGGGGTCACTGAGGGTATTGAATTTTTACTGTTTGCTTACACACTGTGGGTGAAATTATTTACTTTGTAAACATGTACATTCATGCTGGTGCCCCTTAATATTGCAAATTTTCCTGAGTATGTTCTTGAAGAGCAGAGTGTTATTATGGGTGACCTTAATGCCAGGCATAAGGAACTAGGAAGCCACCTCATCACCAATGCCAATGGTGTGCACTGGAAAGCTTTCCTTGACACCACAGATACAGCTGTACTTACTGGGGACCACACACCCACACATGTTCAAGGAGGCAGACTTGATTATGTAGCCCTCATCAATATGCCAACATATACTGCCGAAACTTATCTTGTCAGGTCATTGCTGAGCGACCACTTTGCCCTGGAGACGACTCGGTGCAGTCCGCCCCGGCAGTGCCCAGGAAGCGCTTGACGGTGCCACCATCCAGGATGACGGACCTCGTCGTCCATGTGATGGCATGGTAAGCTGCCATGAAGGGCTCCTTTGCTGATGCAGAGGCACTGTACGACGGACTCCTGCATACCATTGAGGAATTCATCGCGACTCCAAGGGTTCCAACAAAGGCCCATGCTCCACGCCGCTGGACTTACGCTATTGAACCTGTCATACTGAACTGCCATCAGACGCTCGCTGCCTACCAGAGACGTTGGCAGCTCAACCCAGCAGACACAGAGTCATGGCATGCCATGGTTACCATGGCTCAACACCTCACGGATCTGCGGCAGCAGGAAAGGAAGAAGTACTGGGTCTCCTTCCTGGACAAGGTGAGCAGGACACGGTCCCTCCGGGAGGTGTGGCACTATGTCAACAGCGTCCGGGGCAAGTCCAGACGGCAGGTGTGTGACCCTGATCCTGCAGGCAGGGCACGAGAACTCATCTTGCAGTGGAAGGAAGCCTCATCCTTCTCTAGCCTTCCTGTGGAACACCAGGAGGCGCTTGATCAGCAAAGACCACGAAGGATGGAGTTGCTTTGCCACAGTGTTCCTCTGCTGGACGACACCTGTGTGCCTATCACGCATGACGAACTCCTCTCGGCAGTCAAGTTGGGCAAGTCAACAGCTCCTGGCAAGGATGGCATCACCTATGATATCCTCAATGCTCTCCTGAAGGTAAAGGTAGACAACCCTATCTTGGATTTATTTAACATGTCTTTCACTGCAGGCAAGCTTCCCCACTCTTGGAAAACAGCCATCGTCATCCCAATACCTAAAGGTGATGGCACTTTTTGCCATATTTCTCTCACCAGTTGTCTGTGTAAGATGATGGAATGGGTAATATTGAACAGGCTTATATACAATGTGGGCCATGTACTCTCTGGCAATGTACATGGCTTCCTAAAAGGTCACTCTACAAGTCATTGTTTTGTTGAGTGTCTTATAAATAAGGATGCTACCTGCAGAGCTTTCGTTGATCTCAAGGGTGCCTTTGACAGGGCCAACAAAGATGTTATTATGGAGGAACTCATTCTCAAAGGTGTCAAAGGTAGATTATTAGGATGGATCAGGGACTATTTGTACAATAGAACAGCACAGGTTTGGTTTCAAGGTGCAGTCTCCTCTGAGGAAGTTTTTGAGCTTGGAACACCACAGGGTGGAGTCCTTAGTCCAATGCTTTTCAATGTTTTAATGGACAAAATTGCATGCTGTTCCTTTCCAGGGGCACCCAGGTCCTCATCTATGCTGATGACATACTCCTCCAATGCCCCACACCCAGGATTCTACAGGTTGCTTTGTCACAACTGGCAGTGTTGTGTGTCCAAATGGGACTAGTGATTAATGAATGTAAAAAAAAAATTTCAAGCTAAAGGGAAGGTCTCTCGGCTGCCCACTGTAAATAACATCCCCATCCCTAGAGTTCATATACACAAGTACCTGGGTGTTCAGATGAGCTTTAGGAAGTCTCTTCAAGCCGTCCACTATGTTCGAGACCTCTGTCTGCCACGGCTAGCACCACTTCGGCTGCTAGCCAACAGGGGCCTGGGGGCAGGCATTCCAGTCCTAAGAATGTTCTATATACCTGTCATACGGTCCCTTATTGATTATGCCGCCCCTGTTTTAATACAGTTTAGTGCCACTCAACTCCGTCCCCTGGAGCTTGTACAGAATGAAGCCATGCGGATAATCTTGGGATGCCCCAGGACTGCACGGATTGAAGTCCTCAGAGCTGAACTGCACCTGCCGAGTATTATGTGTAGGGTACAGGAAATTACTTGTTGCACAATTAGTCGGATGCTATGCACGGGCTCTGACTCTCTAAAGGGATCACTGACCCCTGTATCATAATCCTCGCACTCCTACAACACAATACCTCAGGAAGATCTTGGGAGTACTGACAAGTGTAGGTGTAGTCGAGGCTTGTATTAACGTTGTTATGTCACCGCTGCAACCCGCCTGGAACCCTCACTGTGTCACTGTTGATATTCACTCACTGCATCAGCCCAAGAGGGACTGGCTCCCTCATGTGCTGCAAGACATGTTCAAGACTAAATTGTCCAAGTACCCACACGTTGAGGCTATTCATGTTTATTGTGATGGGTCAGTCAATAGCAGCAGGTCTGGATGTGGGCTGTTCATCCGTGACTACATCTCTGCCAGTCTCTACACTGACACTGAGGTTTCCAGGCGGCTCCCTGCACCCATGTCTTCCACTAGAGCAGAACTGTATGCTGTTCTGAAGGCGCTCCACATTGTGGCGCCTCTCCATAAGAATGTATATTTCTCTATTGACAGTCAGGCTGCATTGTACGCCCTTCAATCCACCTCCCCCATGGACTGTGACCCAGTTAATAAGTGTCTTGATCTCATCCACGCCCTTGAAGGTGCTGGTGCCACGGTCCATTTCATCTGGATACCCTCTCATGAGGGTATCCCGCTAAATGAAAAAGCAGACCACCTTGCTCAGTGTGCCCTACAAGATGACACAGTGAACCCTGGCACTGAGTACACTCTGGGTTATGTTAAGAGTAGCATTTAGGACTTTGTACAAAGTAGCATTAGTGATCAGTTGGAGCTTTGTTGCCATAGGGGCAGTAGCACTAGTCTTCACTATGCACGTGTCTCCCAGAGCTGTGCTTACACTTATGGGAGACACACTGCATCACATGACAGGGTGGCAATGAGGCTCAGATTAGGCTACAAATACTTTTGGGAAGTCAGTGCTTCTCCTGGTGTGTGCTGTGTGCTGCACCAAGGGGGGACACTCTGCGTCACTATATCATGGAATGTCCTCTCATTGCTAAATTTAGCCCACAAGGTCAGCATGACTTGTACAGCCTCATCGACCATCTCCTAGACTCTGCCACCCTCAAGGAAATACTCAGGAAATATCCTCAGTTTGCTCCCAGACAGTAGGATGTCTTAGGTAATAAGGTGTGCAATATGTGTATTTATTTATTGAAATACTTGTATTCTTGCTGTGTATACTGTCCAGAGTTATTTTTGTGATACTTTAACCTTAAGTCCTTGCCCAGGGGGTGGGGTGGCAAGGCCCATCCTCTTCCTTTGTTGTAATTATTAATTAATTCAACAATAAATGTATCAATCAATCAATCAAGCAGCCAAGGCCCTGGCAGATACACAGAATTTCCTCTCCCAACACCTTATAAATTGAGGAAAAACATGTACATAACCCAAATGGGTAAGAAAACAATGAATGAAAGCACATTAAATGTATAATCTAGAACAAAAAATGGTACATAAACAGTACAAGGGGTGGTGGGATGTACACCCAACAGTAAAGGTGGTGTCACACTAGTACTTTACCGTCAACTTTCTTTGTCGTGTTTGTCAACTGTAAACAAACATGGCTGCCCCTTCACCCCCCGCCAGCTGCCGCTATTTTTTCGTTGCTATTTTTGGCCTTTAATGCTCTTTATGAGTAACTTCAGACACCTTTGTCCACTCATAAACGACAGAGCAACTCATCTTGGCCATTTGCTACTTGGAACTTCTGCCTTGGAGCGTCTCGCAGAGAAATGTAAACAAACAACTGAACCACTTTTCGCTGCTAGGCTGGAACAATATTGTATCACGTTGTGATAATTGTACTTCTGTAATTCCGGGATTTGTATTGTGTATGTTGGGGGTTTACGATCGTGTGTGGGGAAGCTTGTCACGTCGGCATTTCATGCTTGTTATAGGCTCGTTCTCGGGTGCAGGGAAGGTTTCCACGTCACCTGCTGGGGTGTGCTGCTCAGTTCACGAGCAGCCGCCCCAAGGTTTAGGTATGTGGGACCTTGCCTAAACTTCTTGCAGTGTTTATAAGTAATGTGACACGGTGTTGTGTATATAGGGGTATTTATTCGATTTAACATATTGTAAAGAATTATGGTGTGTCAGGTGACGGGGGATTCACTCGGTGTGGTGGACTTCACCCCAGACGGGCCGGGCGGCTGGGCCAGCTGGTGGTCTGCATGGTTGTTCATGCTAAATATTATGGGTAGACATTCATGAGAGGAGCCAGTGTTGTGAGTATTTGTTCATGCAGTGTTTGGTTCGTAATGTTATGTGAATTGTTTGGTGTTGTACCAGTTATGATTGTCATTTCCCTATTTTTTCTAGTGTTGGTTGATGTTCACTATGGTGCCTATGGATCTATTTCGGATTGGGATGTGAATTGTGGCCAATGTTAATCGCAGACATTCTGTAGTGTTCGTGGGTATGTGTTATTTATTTAAGTGTTGCTTACAGATCGAAATCTGATTTGGAAATACAAGGGCTACGGTACTCTGGTGTTTACTCTACCCATATGATACTTCGGTAACAAGCTCTACCCGACACCATGAACACCTCAAAGGAAGGGTCGAAGCTGGATGCGGCAGGGGAGATACGCAAGCAACGTGTAATTGCAAAAGGTAAGATAACTCGTAAGTTGACCTTATTTACAAATTGTGTTGATGGAGGAGACCCACCAGAAATGTTGAAGGATGTGTACAAGGAAGTGAATGATGCCTTTGAAGCATTAGAGGCGATTAATAGTGAATATATGATGCAGTTATGTGATGATGAACAGATAAAGGAGGCAGAATCTTACATTTTAACTATCGAAAGGGAGGTGAAGTCATGTTTAAGCAAAGTTCACAGATCTGATAAGTGTAAGGCTAATGAAAATAGAATGAAGGTTAAGGTCAAGGCTCTGGAGCCCCCTCAATTCTCCGGAGATTTAAGAGATTACCTGGGATTCAAAGATTATTTTATTCGTATCATAGAAGATCATTATGGAAAGGACCCTTTTGCCTCGAAGCAATGTCTTACTGGGGATGCGCTCAAATGTGTAGCAGGATGTGAAAACAATTATGCTGCCATGTTCGAGAGGCTTGATGATCATTATGGTGATTCGAGGAAAATAGTTGACAGTGTAATTAGTGAATTAAGGACCCTGAAACCGGTGCATGAGGGGGACAGTAAGGGATTTATTAAAATGGTCGGTAAAGTGGAACAGTGCTGGTGTGACCTAAAGAGAGTGAATCTGCAATCTGAGATGAACACTGCATATGTCATAAGCATGGTGGAAAAAATCATGCCTTCCTTACAAAAAAGAGAATGGGTTGTGAAATCCCGTGAGTTATCCAGTGCTGATTTATTCCCAGAGTTGTTAGAGTTTTTACTAAAGGAGAAACAAACACTAGAATACATGGATTCAAGGGTTAGAAGCAGTGTGGTGCGAAGTGTCAACATGATGGGAGTATCTGAGAATGTTGAGGATCAGGATGTGATAGGAGCTATAAGAAATCTTCAGATAATACAGGAAAACAAGAACAAAGAACTCGAGAGACACCTTATAAATCTTACTGAAACAATGAGAAATATCACCAGGGCACCCCACCCGGTGGTAAAAAATGCTGGTTGCATGACATTGATGGGCACAGTATATTTGAGTGTGAGAGATTTAAGTCGTCTGACAACGAATCCAAGCTTGAAGCTGTGAGAGCTAGAGGAATATGCTTCAAATGTCTGAGCGGTAACCACACATGGCTCGCAGCTGTACTTCAGGCGTACAATGTAATGTTAAGATAGGACAAAGAACATGCTTGAGACACCACCACCCACTGTTACACGATGCTTGGAATCAAAACAACAATGGCAATGTTTTCAATATCGGTAGTTATAATGGCAATGCGGCTTTGCTGGCAGTAGGTACAGCAAGTTGCAAGGGGTGCCCCATATCTATCTTGTACGATTCAGGATCTGACATTACTCTCATTAGACACGAGAGAGCTCGAGAGCTTGGAATTAAAGGAAAGGACATCACCGTGACGATGATAAAGGTTGGAAATGACCGGGAGACTTTCTCCACAAAGGAATATACGGTCAAGTTGGAGGATAAACATGGAAACCTTGTGGAGATAATAGCCATAGGGATTGAGAAAATCTCTACTGAAATAAGGAACCTTGACATGTCTGACGTTGCCACCCGCTTCAGTGGCATCACCGCTAATGACATAAGGCGACCAGAGGTGCCCGTAGACATTCTACTTGGAATTGATCATTGTGAACTATTGCCAGAGGTGCTGCAAACTCAAGGGAAGCTGCAGCTATTGAGAAATTCCTTTGGATATTGTGTGCAGGGCTTACATTGTGATGATTACACTGGACACAAATTAAGACACATCACTATGAAGGCCAATCACGTAGCAGTTGGCCGTCAGGTAAATGACATTATGACTGAATCCAGATTCGATCTTAGTGGAAAGCTCAACAAATTCTTTACACTGGAGAATGTTGGCACGGAATGCAATCCTAAATGTCCTAAGTGCTTGTGCAGGAACTGTCCTGAATCAGAATATAGCATGAAAGAAGAGAGGGAATTAGAACTAATTGAAAAGGGATTGAGATATGATGCAGAAAGGAAAGAATGGGTATCTAGTTATCCTTGGATCAACGATCCTGGAAAGTTAAGGAATAATGTAAAAGTCGCAATCGCCAGAATGAAATCTCTTGAGGTCAGACTCAAGAAATTGGGCACTGAGTACACGCAAAGATACCAGGACGAGATAGACGACATGAAGGAAAGGGAGGTTGCCTGGAAAATCAGTATGGGAGAAATGCAATCCACTATATCCCACATCATGAAGTACTCAAGCCAAGCTCATCATCCACGCCGCTCCGAATAGTGTTTAATGCATCAGCGAAATACATGAGGCAATGCATCAACGATTGGTGGGCTAAAGGACCAGATGTAATCAACAGTCTCTGCGGAGTATTATTCAGATTCAGACAGGAGCGCATAGCATCGGTGGGAGACGTTTCGAAGATGTATCATGCAGTTAAGTTAGAAGAGCTGGAGCAGCACACACACAGATTCGTGTGGCGTGACATGGATACCATGAGGGAACCAGATCACTATGCTCTCACTTCGGTTGCGTTTGGAGATAGATGCAGTGGAGCCATTGCCACCTTAGCTATGAGGAAAACTACAGAGATGTATGAAAGTGAATTTCCTAGAGTCCACAAAATAATATCCAGGAACTCCTATGTCGATGACATACTCTTCTCAAGTAACAGTGAGGATAAGGCTATAAAGGATATGAAGGATATTGAGAAGGTTCTAAAGCAAGGCAGATTCAAGATCAAGCATTGGATTGTCAGTGGTAACATAGATCACAAGGATGTAAATATTGTGAAACAGGAGGAAGAAAAGGTACTTGGACTCAAGTGGGACCCTCGAAAGGATGAATTTTCCTACAAAATCAGAATAAATTTCTCTACAAGAGTGAGGAAAATAAGAAGTGAGCCAGACATGAACAGAGAGGAGTGTAGAATCAACTTTCCCTCGACCCTAACTCGCCGAATGGTACCGAGCCAGATATCCTTTATTTACGACCCGATTGGTTTGATATTGCCAATAACCTTCAGAGCAAAGATCATGATGAGATCAATGATTTGTGTAGAAGCAATGCTGGATAAATGTAAGGGCAGGAGGTCGATTGGGTGGGACGATCCTCTTCCCACAGAAACTATTGAACAATGGAAATCGTTCTTCTGTGATCTACTATTCGATGTTGAGCAGTTGGGATTTCAGAGGTGCATGAAACCCAATAATGCAGTGTGAAAACCCACCCTCATTGTTTTTTCTGATGGTAGTTGCTTGGCATATGGCACCTGCGCCTATATTAGATGGAAACTGGAAGGAAACAGATATGCTGTCGGCTTGGTCACCGCAAAGAATAGGATAGCGCCTGTCCATCGTCACTATACCTCGTTTGGAATTGTGCAGCGCTGTTCTTGCCGTACGGTTGCGAGAAACCATCAAGAGGGCAATTGATTGGGATTTCGACTCAGTGTTTCACATTGTTGATTCTGCAATTGTACAAGCTCAAATTAAGAAGGAAACATACGGTTTCAACACATTTGTTGCCACCAGACTATCCGAAATCCAAAGTAAGTCACGTACATCTGAATGGTGGTGGATTGACGCAAATCAGAATCTGGCCGATATGACAACGAGGCCATGTAATGCTAATAAGCTAGAAAGGAATTCCATTTGGCAAAGGGGGCCTGACTTCATGTACCTTCCAACATCTCAATGGCTAATCAGCCAAGTTAATGAGCCCCTACTCCCAGACAGAACAGGCACTGCACTGACGCATGAATCAACGAAAGAAGAAGGGCTGCAGGTTATCAACATACGACAGTACAATGATTACACCAAACTATTGCGAGTGACATGCAGAATAATGAATGTGAGAAAAATTAAATCCCTATGAGGCATCAGAATGGAGCCTAATGCAGATGATCTGGAAGAAGCTGAAACATTGTGGATTTTGGAATGCCAGAAGAACATGACTGATTGGCAGGTCAGGTTTAAGAGATTGGGTCCCGTGTTGAAAGATGGCATTGTAATGATTGGGCAAAGAATAGCTAACTGGTTGAAAACAAACTGGAATCAAGAAACTTTTGTTTTGCTACCCAGTGACCATGAATTCACCAGACTGTACATTGTATACGTCCATAATCGTGATCATGGGGGCATTGAGTCAATGTTAGCTAAATTACAAGGAAGATTTTGGGTCCCAAAAGCACGTAAGATCATAAAATCTGTGAAATCCAAATGCATCTTTTGCAGAAGAATTGAAGGCAGGACAGAGGAGCAGTACATGGGGCAGGTAATGGATGAGAGATTAAAGCCAATCCCCGCATTTTATCATACTGCGCTGGATTTATTTGGACCATTTGTCATTAGAGATGCTGTGAAGCGCCGAACGTGTGGGAAAGTGTTCGAAGTTATATTTACATGCCTTACCACCAGGGCTGTACACCTAGATGTCGCCGAGGGATACAGCACAGCAGATTTTCTGGCTTCTCTACGAAGATTTATAAGTGTAAGGGGGTTCCCTCGTTCCATTCATTCAGACAATGGGACCCAGTTAGTGGCAGCAAATAAAGTACTGGAGAATGTGGTCAAAGAATGGAACATGAAAGAAATTCTGAGATTCGGAACGGTGGAAGGAACAAGCTGGCACTTTAACAAGGCGGCTGATGCACCGTGGTATAATGGATCGTGTGAATCCTTGATTTGACTTGTAAAGAAAGGTTTGACGTGTGTAATTGGAGAATCTGTTCTGATGCTCGGTGAGCTGCAGACCACATTTTACGAAGTCGCAAACTTGATGAATGAAAGACCCATAGGTATCAAGCCAGGTGACTGCCTTGACCTTGGCACTTACCTCTGTCCCAATGAATTACTGCTCGGCTGGGCTAACGTGAGAGTTCCTGGTGGAAAATTTGATGTAAAGGATGACCATAAACACAAACTGAAATTTATTACAGAGCTGGTCGATGGATTTTGGAGAAAGTAGCAGAGGGACTATTTTCCTACATTACTCGTGCAGTCAAAGTGGCACAGATTGAAGAGGAACGTCCAGATCGGAGACATCGTGTTGGTCCAGGACCCTAATACAATCAGAGGAATATGGAAATTAGCTCAAGTGATGGACACTGTGGTTGGCCGCGATAATATTGTGAGAACTGTGAAACTAAGGTATAAAGTATTAAGAGCAGGTAATAACTACAGTGGGATAAAGGATAAAGTTATGTATCGTTCTGTGCATAGGATTGTGGTGTTACTGCCGATAGAGGAACAGCATCATTGAACATTAAATTCATATAGTGTAAATTATGTGGTACTCACGTAACTTAATTGTTTAGTAACGTCTTGTAATCCGTACAAAGGCTGTGATTTATTGTAAGGTTGTCTTCATGGTGGGGGGGAGTGTATCACGTTGTGATAATTGTACTTCTGTAATTCCGGGATTTGTATTGTGTATGTTGGGGGTTTACGATCGTGTGTGGGGAAGCTTGTCACGTCGGCATTTCATGCTTGTTATAGGCCCGTTCTCAGGTGCGGGGAAGGTTTCCACGTCACCTGCTGGGGTGTGCTGCTCAGTTCACGAGCAGCCGTTCCAAGGTTCAGGTACGTGGGACCTTGCCTAAACTTCTTGCAGTGTTTATAAGTAATGTGACACGGTGTTGTGTATATAGGGGCATTTATTCAATTTAACATATTGTAAAGAATCATGGTGTGTCAGGTGACGGGGGATTCACTCGGTGTGGCGGACTTCACCCCAGACGGGCCGGGCGGCTGGGCCAGCTGGTGGTCTGCATGGTTGTTCATGCTAAATATTATGGGTAGACATTCACGAGAGGAGCCAGTGTTGTGAGTATTTGTTCATGTAGTGTTTGGTTTGTAATGTTATGTGAATTATTTGGTGTTGTACCGGTTATGATTGTCATTTCCCTATTTTTTATAGTGTTGGTTGATGTTCACTATGGTGCCTATGGATCTATTTCGGATTGGGATGTGAATTGTGGCCAATGTTAATCGCAGACATTCTGTAGTGTTCGTGGGTATGTGTTATTTATTTAAGTGTTGCTTACAGATCGAAGTCTAATTTGGAAATACAAGGGCTACAGTACTCTGGTGTTTACTCTACCCATATGATAAATATATATATATATATATATATATATATATATATATATATATATATATATATATATATATATATATATATATATATATATATATATATATATATATATATATATATATATATATATATATATATATATTTTAGTTAAAACAAGCCTGTGAATGGCCCTTGGAGGGCGCAAGTGCGCTCAAGGTAACTCACAATGGAAGTGACTATACACAATCTCCTGTCAGTGGGAGAAGCCACAAAAACCAGTTCTGACATATGGTCACCCGGTCTTGATGTTTTTAGAGGGTCAGCTATTCTGAAAGAGACTCTAAGCGCTGAGATAGTCATGTTTCTAATGTCTAATAAATGCAAAGTTTGACCACATTGACCGGAGAGTAGAAACATTAGAATAGTTAATTTTCTCGATAACTGGGTAAGTGATAATTCCTCATTGGGTCCAAGACCTGCAATGTAAACTAAAATCATGTGAGGGTCCCAGGTGGTACGGTATCGAGGAAAAGATGGTTTCTCTTGGAAGACTACCTTCATAAATCTGACAACCAAGGGATGCTGTCCCACAGACTGATGATTGATACTGGCTACTGCCGAAATAGCTGACCGTATTGTATTCATTGAGCTGTAGGTTTGGCCCATTTTCTTCTTAAATTCAGATAAGAGGTAATCTAAGAGGACATTTAAAGGTGGCTGAAATGGATTTATTTCCCTGCCGAGGCAAAAAGACAGCCAGTTTTTTATATGTGGCCCATATTGAGTCCTCGTGCTAGCCTTTCAGGATCTAAGCAAAAATCGGGCAACGACTGACGATAAGCCTTGACTAGTGAAGGATTCCCTGATAATAGCATTGCTGCTAAGACCAACCCTTGGGCTCAAGGATGTGTGAGGGTTGGATTTTTGCGGTAGCACTAGATGATGTCGAGGGAGGAGAACAGGGGCTGCCGCTAAGAGGTGGAGGGCTGTTGGAAACCAGACTTGTGTTGGCCACAAAGGTAGGATCGACATGACTGTTGCCTCGTCTTCCTGAATTTTCTGCAGAACTTGGGAGATTATACTGAAAGGGGGAAAAGCGTAAAATTTCTTATTGGACCAGGTCAATGTGAAAGCATTAGTATGAATAGCACATGGGTCTGGCTTCCATGAAACATAATCAGATAACTGAGCGTTAATTCGGGTAGCAAAGAGATCAACGTCAGGCATGGGAAAAAGCTGAGATAAGCTATAGAAAATATGAGGCTGCAACATCCACTCAGCATCTAAGTTTTTCACATGAGATTCCTTGTCTACCTCTGAATTATGTAATCTCTGTATATGTTGTATTGACAGGATAATGCCCCTCGACTCAGCCCAGGCAAATATCTGTTTGACTATCGTGTTAAAACTAAGCTTGATACTACCACAACGATCTAAACAGGCAATTGCGGATGTGGATGCGAGTGTCCCTGCTATCCTTGCAAAGGGACTGTAAACCCAAGAAGATAGCCTTCAATTCCAAACAATTGATGTGATCCAGTTCGTCATGAGCCCAGTGACCCCTAGTCTTGGCATCCCCAACCACAGCATCCCAACCAGTCAGGGAAGCATCACAAAACATTTCAAGTTGGTAGGGACAGGATCATAGTGACTTTACTTGAGAATCTATGTTATTAACCCACCAGGCAACCAACTCTCGGGCATGACAATCCAAAAGAACAGGTGAGCTATAATTGCCATGGTGGTTGGCAAGCTCCCTGTTGTGCACTATTTCTAGGTATTTATATCTGAGTGGGGCCAACTCTACAGCAGGGTCAGAAGCTACGGCCATACCTATGAAAGAGGAGAGTGCAAGTAAGGAAACATTCCTGTTCAGAAGGAGCAAACCCTGTGCCTTTATGCATTCTTTCTTATGGGACGTCAGGGTGGAAGCCATGTTTACAGAGTTCAAAATTACCCCAAGAAATTCTATCTCTTGGGTGGGTGTTAGGACTGATTTATTAAGATTCACAGTGAGCCCTAAGGAGTCAAGAAGATGCAAGGCATGTCTCAGTGGAGTCAGCAATAAATAGACAATCATCCAGATAGCAGAACACAGTTATTCCCAGCTTACAAAGGTGCGAGAGGACAGGTTTTAACAGTTTAGTGAAGATGCGCGGGGTGCAGATGTCAGACCCTGCAGTAGAAAAGTGAAGCGGAATTTCTTGTTAAGCCAGATGGATTGAAGCCATTTCCTGTCCTCTGGCTGAACATAAACTGAGAAATAGGCATCTGTCATATCTATAGACATGAAAAAATAATTGGATTAGGGGTATCACATCCTTGAGAGTGTCAAGTTTAAAGTGAATGTGTTCAATATGATCATTAAGTTCTTTTAGATTCAGTATGACTCTGGCAGTACCATCCTTTTTGAGAGTAGGGAACACATTAGAAATGAAACGATGATCCCCTGGTGGACATAATTCTACTATACCGTGTTCAATAAATTTGACCATGGCAGTGTCCAGGGGCAACACTGTCTGCAGTAGACAAATGTAGGGGACCTGGAGGTTTAACCTGTATGGGAACATTCACAAAAACTAGAAGTTTCCTATGAACCACGTCATGAATCCATTTATCAGAAGACAAAAGGTGCCACTGTAACTTAGCATTAAAGATCTTACCCCCTCAGAAATTTACAGGTACAAGAAGGCTTACTGAAAGTGAGCTCACTGGGGAGTTCTGTGCACTGGCCTCCCCTTCCCCTGGGAGGTCTCTTGCCTAAAAAAGGCCTCGTCTGGGACCGTGGGTGTGCCTGTTGTGGGTAGGAAGGCTGGAGGGGATGTCTATTCATCTGGCGAGGCGGGGGCAAACCGTTTCCCAGGACTCTTGTGAAGATGGAAGGAGGGCCTCCCAAGTTTCCTAGACATGTGGATTTCCTCACATTTCCTGATGACATCGAAAGGGAACAAGTCATCCTGGCCCACCTCACACTTCCATTTGAAGAGCTCTTCAAGAGCAGAGTCATTTACATGAATCCGTGCCACCTCTTTTTCTCAGCTGATTAATGTAGTTGACAGCAGAAGCAAGGAGTCTGAAGCTGTTATTAAGGCCCTCAAGGTAGCAGGTAATGGGCTGAACATGTCTATCACCAATGTTGCTTATACAACGTGCAATAGGGACTAAAGCCTTCACAAGCAGGCCATTAGTGAGGCAAAGCCGGGTATCTACTAACTTGCCCCCAATGCTCAAGCTTTGGTAATAGCAGAGTTGGTGACTGGTACCTTTATGTTCGGCACATTGTTAGGGAGCTTGATCCTGTCACACATCTGTTTAACACTGTCAGAAGAGGACCGGCGTCTCAGAGTCAAGTTGAGGACAGAGGCCAGGCGCTCAGACAATGGGTCATCAAACTCCTCCTCGCCCTGGAAATGGCCTGCGAACTCCACAAGAGCTTGGAAGGCCACATCAGCAACAGGATCACCTTGAGGTTGACAAATGGTGAATGTGTCGAGATCATCCAGTGGGTCAGACACAGACGCCTGAGACGGACAGTCAGGAGCTGTAACGGCCTCATCCTCCAACGAAGACACGTCATGGAAACCACTAAAGTTGGCACTGTTTCCCAGGGACACCTGAGGACCTGCTGACTTGTCTAGTTTCTCGATGAGGCCACTAATCAAAGAAGACAGACAGCCCAACTCAGCGTCTTGCAGTGGAGATGTGGCCGGTATGCTTACACCACTTGGGCCATCCACCGGGGTGGAAGACGACCGAGAAGTGCAGGCGGCCAGAGGCAGGAAACTGTTACCTTCCCCAGAAGCTTTCCTCCGCTTGGCTGTACCATCCAGGAGGTTGTTATCACCATAGCGCCAACATATGTGTCCTAGGATCACATGTGTGTAATCACAGTAGCGCTAACATATATGTCCTTGGATCATATATGTGTATCATGGCAGCGCTAACATATATCTCCTTGGATCATATATGTACATGCACCAGGTGGAAAAGCCGTTAAGTGAAAACCATGTCGACCGAAGTGCAGAAAGAAGAGCGGGCGGACCACGTGGAGTCTAGCAGTGAACTGATGTGGAACTGGCGATATGAGCATCTCATCTACAACCGATGACATCAGTTAAATGTCGTGAAGTGAAATTATTATCAAACAGGTCCAGGGCAGCACACAAGAGCTTAACCAATAAGTAATTAGGTTAGGAAGATTAGTGAAGGGGATAAGAAACCAATGAAAGTGAGAATGAGATTGTAGCTGGTGGTGGAGGAAATTATGACAAGGAAAGGGAAGCTGGCCGATGATACTGAATTTAAGGATATGTGGATGAAAATATATATGAACCTGGAAGAGAGAGAGGAGAAAATGCTAAGAAACGAAGCTAAGGAAAAAAGTGAGAAAAGGACAGAGATTGAGAAAAAAAAAATTGCTGTTGGAGGGTTCTAGATATGAGACTAAAGAAGTGGTATCTATGTAAGAAGGAGGATGTCATGGAAAAGGCAAGAAATTAAGAGTGACTTTATACTAATATAAATGGGTTGTTAGCCAGTGTGTTGGAGGTCTGAGATTATTTGAAAGAAAACAGAACATATGTAATGTGCATAGTAGAAACAAAATTAAAAGAGCAGATCCATGTTAGCTTCACAGAAGAGGGACTTGAAGAGACAGGAAGAGAAAAGAGGGAGGAGGAGTGCTAATAATAGTTTGTGATAATATATGTGTGGAAAAAGTGCAATATAGTGATGGTATGGTGGAATTTACTTCCACCATACCATCACTATATAACAATCAAAACAGAGGAATTGAAAGGAAAATCAGTTATGTATCTGCCACCTAAGACAAATACATGGGGAACTGAGGAACATAAGGATACCCAAAGAAAGGTGATTAAGTGCCTAGATAATATGATAGAGGAAATGGAAGAATAATATTAGTAGGAGACTCTAACTGTAAGAGAGTAAACTGAAGAGAGATAGAAGTAATGGGTAATGCTGGACAGTGGAACAAGGAGGAGTTACAGTTGACTATGATAAATACAATGGATCAGTGGGTGGAAGAATCAACATGATACAGGGGGGAGGGGTGAAGAACCATCATTGCTTGACCTAGTATTCAAAGAAACCAGACACCCCTCCCAGCTTACAATACTTCAGTCCAATGGGAAGAAGTGATCATGTGACACTAGTGCCGGAAATGCAGTAAGGGGATGGGATAAGATACAGACAGAACAAAAAAAAAAAAATAAATAAATAAATAAAATAAATAAATAAATAAATAAATAAAATAAATAAATAAATAAAATAAAAAAAAAAAAAATAAATAAATTGTGCAAGAGCAGATTTTGAAAAAATTAAGAAAATTTTTAGCTGATATTGAATGGAGGAACATTATGAACAGAAGGACAATACAGGGAAAATATGAAATATTTCTACATAAATATAACAATGGAGTGAAGAAATACATACCAACCTGTAGAGTAAAGAAAAGTATACATGCTAAAAAGGCAAAAGAAAAAGCTTGGAAGAAACTCAAAAAGCAGAGAAATGAAAATAACAGACAGCAGTATCAGGATGCAAGAAATGAACATATAAGAGTAAGGAGAGAGGAAGAAAGAAACTTTGAGAAAGATGTGTGAAAAGCAAAGATTAACCCAAGCTTTTCTATAAATTTATAAATGATAAGATGAAGAGTAAGGAAATATTAGAGAAATAATCAAAGGAGGGACGACATACCAAAGAGCAAAGGAAATGAGTGAAATCATTAATAAGAGCTTCAAAACTGTGTTCACTGAAAAAGAGGAATTTGCCAAGGATTTCTTGAAATCATAGAGCACAAAGAAGATATTGGAAGATTACTATATAATTTGGATGACAGAAAAGCAATGGGGCAGGATGGTGTATCAGGCTGGGCATTAAAAGAATGTAAAGAGCAGCTTTTAGATCCAATTTGGGAAATCGTTACAAGTTCATCAAAAAAAGGGAGAGTACCACTGGAATGGAGGAGATCCAACATATTTCCAATATTCAAAGGAGAAAAGTCTACTGACCCATTAAATTACAGACCAGTGTCACTTACAAGTGTTGTGGGGGAAGATATGTGAAATTGTTATCAAGAAAATTGGGTTAAATATCTGGAAGAAGTCATATAAAACAAACAATTTGGGTTCAGGACAGGACATTCATATGTGCCAAACTTATGAAGTTTCTACTCAAGAGTAATAGAAGGACTGGAGAGCAGAGATGTATGGGTGAACACAGTATACCTGGACATAAAAAAGTCTTTTCATAAAGTCCCTCACGGCAGATTACTTTGGAAGTTAGAGAGCATAGGAGAACTGAGAGGAACTTTGTTAAGATTGGATAAGGGATTACTTAAAGGACAGAGAGATGGGAACTATGATCAGAGATACATACTCATCTTGGGGTAAAGTAACAAGTGGAGTGCCACAAGGGTCAGTGTTAGCTCCTATTATGTACCAGCTATATGTAAATGATAAATAAAATGGGGTAAACAGTTATATTAATTTGTTTGCTGATGATGGACAATTGTTTAGAGTAATCAAAAACCGAGAGGACTGTTTGCTGCTGCAGGAAGATATCAACATAATCTACAAGTGGAGTAAGAAGTGGAAATTAAGAGTTCATTGCCAAGAAATGTCACATAATAGAGTTGGGAAAGAGTAGGAAAAGAACAGTATGGAACTATCTGATGGCAGAGGAACAAAAAATTAAGACTAAAGGGGAAAAAGATCTGGAAGTGATTATACAGGAAAATCTGAACCCCAAAAAACACATAAATAAGATATTTGGATTACAGTCAACCCTTGGCTATCACGACTTCAGCTATCGCATTGTATTGCTATCATGCACCAATGAAAAGCTGCTAAAATTTCATTATCGCAACCTCAGATGCCTGCTATTGCGCGCCCAGCCATGACGTCATGGGATATCTGAGCGCTCATTGGCCAAAACCGCCTTCCCGCCAAGATCAATTCAGCTATCACGTTTTCGGCTATGGCGCGGCTATTTCGGCCCCCAATTGGGCGCGATAGCCGAGGGTTAAGTGTAGATATAAAATGATGACTAATATTTGAATGGCATTTCAATTCAAGGACAAAGATATGATGAAAAAAAAACTATTAGGACCATGATACATTCTAAGCTTGAATATGCAGCAATGATGTGGTCACCGAGCTCTAAAAGAGATATTAAAACATTAGAAAGGATCCTGAAGATAGCAAAAAAGATGGTACCAGAACTAAAGGACCTAACATATGAAGAAAGGCTGAAGGAAATGGGACTGCTAACCTTATAAGATCGAAGGGAATGAGGAGACCTAATAATTATGTATAAAATAGTAAATGGCATTGAAAAAATTGATAAGGAAGACCTGGCCCTGGTGACAGAAGATAGAAGGACAAGAGGATATGTAAAGAAGATTACAATGAGGCAGTGCGTGAAGGATATTGGAAAATAGTTTTTTACATAGAATGGTGGAAAAAAGGAATGCATTGAGTGATGAAGATACGACACATAATGTGCAAAACTTTAAAGAAAATTTGATAAATGGAGACATGGAAATAGGACAGTATGAGCCCTGCCCGAACACTGTACAATACAACAATTTGGTAAATCTACACGCAGAGGGAATCATTGAGTGCAATTGGTTGCAAGGAGCTCCCGAAGGATTACATCTAACAGCAGGCATTATGAAGCAGACCTAAACTGTATGTACATGGGGCAATGAGGTCATAAAGCTGTCCTGTCTCCAAAATAGCAACATTTGGGAGCAGTTTGGGGTGAAAAATGGAGGGAGGGGTGGATGTAGGTGGCACTACCAGACATGTTTTCAAAACATTTGTCATATCTGGAAAACCCAAGATTTATTGAAACCACAAGAATTACTGAAACACAAGTAGGCCTGAGGAGATTAAGAGACGAAAACACTGACAAGGAGTTCTCAGGTTTTAGGGAGGAAAATGGTAATGTGACAAGACTGGTGAGCATGGAGAGGAAGATGAGATATATGAAGAAAGTACTAGCAAGTATCCTGGAAAAAACATGAAAGATTAATAAAAGAAAATGCTGAACTAAAGGAGAGAATACAAGAATGTGATAAAGTAAGAGAAGTAAACCAAGTAATGAAAGAGGAGATGGATGAGTCAAAGAAACAAATGGCTTATAAATGGCTTAATGCAGCGAATATGAGGAATCATTAAAAAACCTACAAAGAAAATTTTGGATGGGGCTGGCAAAGTTGAAAATGGAATGGGTGAGATCAAATTGAAGGAATTAAAAAATGCATGGAGGAAGGATCAGGAAGAAGAAAAAGTCAAATTTTCAGAGGTAGTCAAGAAGCAGATACAAGAAAAGACAAAGAATACTGTAATACAAGCAATTAAGGAGGAAGAAGATTTAGTAAAGGACACAGTAGACAAGAGGAAACGTATCCTAATTTTTGTGATGAAAGAAAAAAAAGAAACCTACAAGTTTGTGAGAGAGAGAGAGAGAGAGAGAGAGAGAGAGAGAGAGAGAGAGAGAGAGAGAGAGAGAGAGAGAGAGAGAGAGAGAGAGAGAGAGAGAGAGAGAGAGAGAGAGAAAGAGTTGGCTAAGACTGAAGAAGTAGTATCTTCAGGAAAAAAGAGATAATGTAAGAGGTAAGAAATTAAGAGTGACTTATACAAATATAGATGGGTTGCTGTCCAGTGTGTTGGAGGTTAGAGACTACTTGAAAGAGAAAAGACCAGATGTAATGTGCATTGTAGAAACAAGGCTCAAGGAGGAAGTCCATGTTAACTTTAAAGAAAAGGGATATAAAAGTTGGACAAGAGACAAAAAGGGAAAAGGGGGAGGAGAGCTAATAATGGTTTGTGATAATATATGTGTAAATGAAATGCACTATGGGGATGGCATGGCAGAAGTTATGATTATAACAATCAAGACAAGGACAGAAGGAGGTAAAAAATGGATAATCATAGTCACGTACGTGCCAGCTGAGACAAATACATGGAGAACAGAAAAATATTAAAAAATGCAAGGAGATGTGATTAAGTGCTTGGATAATATGATAAGAAGAGATGGAAAAATGCTATTAGTACCAGACTTCACTTGCAAAAGAGTAAACTGGAGAGACATGGAAGTAATGAGTAATGCTGGATCGTGGAGTAAGGAAATGTTACAGTTAACTATGGTGAATACACTTGATCATTGGGTGGATGTTCTAAGCCAAAATTGACTTTGTGCTGGACCAGTATCCTTGTCATGATGCACTTATTGTCTTAGGTAACTTTAATCCTGTAACTGGCACTGAGAGAGCCAGTTATGAGCTATGTGTTGGTCCTCATGACTCTAGTGCCAGGAACGATAACAGCTCTTTCTTTCTGAATCTTGCAAGATCCAGAAAGTTGAGAATTGCAGGTTCTTGGTATCAGAGACCAGTGCTGCACCGCTGGACTTGGTATAGCAATGCTGGAGGGATAGCGAAGGCGATCAACCATATCCTTGTTAGTACTCATTGGAGGATCCTCTGGAACTGCAGGGTTTTTCAGAGTGCCGAGTTCTTTGCAAATGATCACAGGCTTGTTGTTAATACACTCAAGCTTCATGTCAAGTCCAGAAAGCCTCCAAGATGTGACCAAACTGTTTCATCTAGAGAAACTGAAGGACTTGACATGTGCCCAAGAGTATGCAGTGACAGTCTCCAATCAGTTTGGAGTGCTCGACACCCTTGAGGACCTAGTAAAGCTATGGGATACCTTCAAATGTGAGACTCTTGAGGCTGACAAGGAAGCTTTGGTGAGTGCCCAAGGTCACAAAGTGGCTTTGCCTTGGTAGAGACGCTGGACAGTATTCAGGATAGTTGCGCTGCCAGACTTGCTGGGAACCATGACCAGTACAGGGCTCTGTCATGAAGTACTAGAGCTCTCCGGAGGAGAGATAGGGAGAGGTATGTAAGGGGTCTCACTGAGGATGTAAAATGTCACTTAAATGTTAAAGACCTCCAACCTGGCTATCAAGCCCTTAAGAAACTCCGCTCCAAGTCTACATCTCACACGAGCACTATCAGAACAACAGATGGTCGCCTCGTATTGGATGCAGATGGGCAGATAGCTCGTTGGGCTGAATATTTTGAGCACTTCTTTACGGTGGATCCTCTAAGCGGACAGCTCCAAACTGCAGGGTTACAGATGCTGGATGCTGATCCACACATTGACGAAACTGCACCAACCATTGATGATGTCAAAAGAAACTGTGACAAAGTTGAGGGGTGGAAAGGCAGCTGGCATCTGTAACATCAGTGCAGAGCTGCTCAAAGCAGAGGATGAGGCCATGATTTGTGGGCTGCATGCTTTCTTGACTGCTGTATGGCATTCAGGTACCATTCCTCTGACTGGAAAAAAGGGTTGGTCATCCCTATCTGGAAGGGGAAAGGGAACCATCAAGACTGCATCAACTACTGAGGAATAACACTGCTCAGCATACCAGGCAAGGTGTTTACCCATTTGCTATTGATTCATATCTGTAGTTACCTGCTGAAACACCAGAGACCTGAACAGTTTGGGTTCCTGCACAGTAAGTCAACAATTGAACGGATCCTAGCACTTTGCGTACTGGTGAAGCGCCAGCATGAGTTTCAACAAGGGATGTTTGCTGCCTATGTCGATCTCAAGATGGTGTCTGATTCAGTGAATCAAGAGACATTTTAGGATCTTCTGCATCTCCGTGGGATTCCTGCAAAGATTATGGATCCATTAAATGGCCTCTACATCGGGACTGTGAGTGCTGTGAAGTGTGGAGGGGCGTGTCCAGCTTCTTTCCTGTGAATACAGGAGTGAGGCAGAGATGTGTGCTTGCTCCATCACCTTTAAACACTTGAAGTGGCTGGGTACTAGGCAGAGCTGTAGACCAAAGTCATTGTGGAGCATCTGTTGGCATAATGAGATTACAGATCTTATTTATGCTGATGATGCAGTAATCTTTGATGAGTCACTGGAGGTCCTGGTAATGGCTCTAGAGGTACTACACAAGGAGGTGAAGCCCTAGGGATTCCAGCTTTCCTGGCCCAAGGCCAAGGTTCAGGTGTTTGGAGACTTACTGGATGAAACAGCACAATCCGTTCATGTGTGTGACGAGGACATTAAGATCTCGGAAAACTTCACATACCTTCGTAGTGTAGTGCGTAACGATGGTGGATCGAGCCAGTTGTACGGCAGATTGACCTGGCCCACAGCATTATGGACTCACTCAACACATGAATTTAGCGTTGTTGGTACCTGTGCAGACAGATGAAGATTCGGATCTTCAAGTCGCTGGTGATCCCTATTTTACTATATGATTTTTCTTATTTTTATGTAAGAGGGAGAACTACCAAGAGCAAAAAAATGGATATTAGAAAACAAAAAAAAAAGGCCCACTTGAATTGTAGTCTCCATAAAAGAATCAAAAGAATTAGTCAAAATTCAGGGACAAATGTCTCGACACCTCTCTCTTAAAAGAAGCTAAGTCGTAGGAAGATGGAAATACAGCAAGTCCTCCTTATGTGGTATTTCGTTATCTGGTAAATTCACAGTTAAGGTGTTTGTTAATTACTAACCTCGAATTTATTTACGGTAAGAGAAATTCACAGATACGGTATCCGCTTGTGTTGTATTTACACCATACTGTAACGCCATGACGCCACGCGACCACCACAACAATCAGTCTCTTACTGCATTTCCCACTGAACACAAGTGAAATCCTTACAGTGTGATTTTTGTGGATATTATTATCAGGACACAAAATGACGCACCCATAATGGCCCCAAAACATTCTGCAGACACTGCTGAAGTTGAAAAAGCAAAGCAAAAGAGGAGTAGTCTGACATTGGAAGTAAAATTAGATACAGGTAATCCCCGCTTAACAAAGGTTCACACAACGAAATTTCGCTACAACGAAGGTTTCCTTTTACTTCCATCTGCTTGTTTAACGAACACCAAACTCGCTTTAACGAAATTTTATCCAGGTAATTCTTCCAAGTTTGAAAGCCCCGCCGTATCACGCAAGCCAACAGGCTTTTGAATACACCAGCGCCTCTCGTGGACAAGACGCGCACCACTCACTCCCCCTAGTTCAAAACAATAATAGCATCAGCAGCAGCTCGTCTTCCCTCACTCTACATGCCACCAAAACGCCTTGCAATGTTGCCTAGCATTGCTAAGATAACCAGGAAGTCTCTTACTTTCGAAGAGAAGCTGGATATCATTCGCAGACAAGAAAGAGGCCAGAAAACGAATAGCATTGCTTCCCACCATGGCTTGACTCCATCCACTGTCTACCATTTTCAAGTCAACAGACTCTATCAAGAAGGCTGGTGAGATCATATCTTCCTTGCAAGCTAAAAGAACCAATTGAAACTCATGACTCTGCAATAGATAAAATGGAAAGCCTTATGGAAATGTGGTACATAAGTTTTGTATGCAGTACAATGATGCGCCCTTTGTTTACATTCCACAGGTTGCCGGCTAGCGTATTTCATGCTCCACTCTCCCTCCTTTCATAAATTTAAGATCATCAACATTATAAAGTTACTTAAATGCATACATTAGTGTACATTATAATGGCTTAGTCTTAAATTAAACTGCTTAAATGTTTAACTTCATAATTTTTACTTTCATTAAACCTTTTACTGTATTATGATGCACTCTCGTTTTGTTTACTCTCAATGGAAGTTCAAGTCAGGGGTCAAACTTGTTATAATTGGTTCGCTTAACGAAAATTCACTTAACGAAGGGTTTTATAGGAATGTAACCCCTTCGTTAAGCAGGGGTTGCCTGTATTTTGAAGAGGCAAGAGCAGGGAGAAGGTACGTCTGCCATAAGTCGAAACTTGGGCCTGCCCAGTCAACGGACTGGACGGTGTTAAAGAATTGGGAGGCTATAAAAAAAGCTGTGGAGAAAGCAACAGATCTGCAGAGCAGAGCCTCATCTCCCCACTCAGCGGAACATTAGTAAGGGTTGAAATCCCTACTGTCCCTTACCCTTCAGAGGGACATCATCTGATAGAATACGTGGCGAGTGAAAGGTAAATAAGAATATTTTCAGTTAATTTCTTTTGTGCAGTACTTTACATTATTTTATAAGACTATTTTCATATATTTTCATGTCTGTAGGGGTGACTTTCAACGTGCTGGAACACATCTCCTATTATTACATGTTATAAGGGGTTCAGTATACTGTAATTTCTATTTACAGTAAGGTTTTCAGGAACACATATGTACCGTATAACGTATACTTACTTAATAGAAGCAGGCAGAGAAATCCAGAGTTTACCACTGAAAGGTATGAATGATTGAGAATACTAGTTAACTCTTGTATTAGAAGGTTGGACAGAATATGGATGAGAGGAAGAAAAAAGCCTTGTGCAGCAAGGCCACAAGAGGAGGAGAGGCATGCAGTTAGCAAGAACAATAGAGAAGTTAGCATGAAAATAGCAATAAGAGATAGAAAGGGATACAACATTTCGGCAGTGAGAAAGAGGATGAAGACAAGTCAGCCAGAAGAGGGGAGTTGATGAGACGAAAAGCTTTTGATTCCACCCATCTAATAAAGCTGTATGAGTGGAACCCCCCCAAACATGCAAAGAGTACTCAATACAAGGACAGATAAGGCCCTTGTACAGAGTTAGCATTTGGAGAGGCGAGAAAAACTGGCGGACACATCGCAGAACGCCTAACTTCATAACAGCTATTTTAGCAAAAGATGAGATTGTGAAGTTTCCAATTAAGTTATGAGTAAAGGACAGACTTAGTGTGGAAGAAGGAGACAGTTCAGTGTCATTGAAGAAGAGGGGATAGTTGTCTGAAAGGTTGTGCTGAGTTGATAGATGAGAGAATTGAGTTTTTGAGGCATTGACACTACTAAGTTTTCTCTGCCCCAATCAGATATCTTAGAAAGATCAGAAGTCAGGCATTCTGTGGCATCCCTGTGTGATCTGTTGACTTCCTCAAGGGTTGGACGTCTCTGAAAGAACATGGTATCATCAGCGTAGGAGTGGAAAGGGCAAGAAGTTTGGTTTAGAAGTTCATTAATGAATATTACAAAGAGAGTGGGTGACAGGACGGAACCCTGAGGAACACCACTGTTAACAGATTTTGGAGAAGAACAGTGGCTGTCTACCACAGCTGCAATAGAACAGTAGGAAAGGAAACTTGAGATAAAGTTGCAGAGAAGGATAGAAACTGTAGGAGGAAAGCTTTGAAATCAAAGCTTTCTGCCAGACTCTATCTAACACAACAGCAAAAGTTTTGCCGATATCTTTAACCCCTTCAATACGGTTACGCCTATGTAGGCGTCATGAAGCCCCAGTAGCAAATACGGTGACGCCTACGTAGGCGTCATATTTCTTTTCTGATCTTTCTTCAGTTCAGTTGTCCCGTATAGTGTGTTGGATACCAACTACACACGCCGTATGCTGTCCTTGAAATCCTAGTGCTCCTCCCATCATCCTTGTCTCCACCAATCACTAAAGATAAGCTACATGCATCCTGCCTTGTGTCTAAAATTACCCAATGGCATAGACTGTTCACCTCTCTCTCTCTCTCTCTCTCTCTCTCTCTCTCTCTCTCTCTCTCTCTCTCTCTCTCTCCATTCCCTCCCTCCCCATCTCCCTTTCCTCCCTCCCCATCTTCCTTCCCTCCATCCCCCTCTCCCTCTCGAAAGATAAGTTACATGCGTCCGGCTTTGTAACATTCGTGAAAACACACACACACACACACACACACACACACACACACACATATCTTACACTACTCTTACCTACTCTATTTCTTTTCCAAACATTATATTTCCCTTCTCCAACCATCATCAGGTCTTCTCCCTCTCTCAGTTTTGTTTCAGTAAGACCCACAATATCTGGGTTCTTGTCCCTCAAATGTCGTTGAGTTCTAAAATCCCGATATCACTCCATTTATGTTGGAATACATTACATTCGAGAATCATGGATATGAGTTTTCTTGGAAGTGGTTCATAACCCAGAAAAGTACAGCAAGAAAGGACTAAAGAAACTTACGATGATAATGTAATGTATTCCAACATAAATGGAGTGATATCGGGGATTTTAGAACTCAACGATTACTTGAGGGACAAGAACCCAGATATTGTGGGTCTTACTGAAACAAAACTGAGAGAGGGAGAAGACCTGATGATGGTTGGAGAAGGGAAATATAATGTTTGGAAAAGAAATAGAGTAGGTAAGATGGGAGGAGTGATGTTGCTGGTTAAAAAAGATATAAAGGTGGATCAAGTGAAAGAAGGTATGGGAAAGGCAGAAGTGCTAAAGATCAGAGCAGAAACTAATGAAGGAAAAAAGAGGCACTACATAGTGGTGTACGTACCACCTAAGACAAATGCATGGTCAGTACAGGAATATGAAGAAATGATAAGTGATACAGGAACATGTCTGGAAGAAATGTTGGGTGGCTGTGAACGAACTATAATGATGGGAGATTTTAATTGTAAAGAGGTGTGTTGGGAGGACTGGTCAATGGAAGGATCAGAGACAACATGGGGAAATACACTATTGACACTGGCAATGGAAAATGTGTTAACTCAGTGGGTCAAAGAAGATACTAGGTTTGGAGGAGAGGGAGCATCGTCAAGACTGGACTTGGTCTTTAGTACAGAGCCAATGGTCATTGAGGAGATGAGGGTGGAGTGCCCTTTAGCAAAGAGTGATCATGCAGTTTTGGAGTTCAAGGTGATAGATGAAGAGAAATCTAGAAGAAATGAAGAATATAAAGTGGGAAGATGGAATTATGCCAAGACAGATTTTGGAAACCTAAAGAAATTCTTTCAAGAGACAAATTGGATGAAATTCAAGAGTGCTAAGGAGCAAATGAAAAGTGGAAGGAATTTATAAAAATATACAAAGAAGGTGAGAAAAATTTGTACCAATAAGACAACATAGAGAAGTTGGAAAGCAGGACTGGTTTAACGATAGATGTGAAAAGGCTAGAACAAGAAAAGAGGATGCATGGAAGAGGTGGAGAAGGAAAAGACGGATTAAGCAGTGGGAAAGTTACAAAAGAGCAAGAAATGAATATGTGTTGATTAGAAGAGAAGAAAGAAAGAAACAAGAAAAGGATATAATTGATAAATGTAAAGACCAACCAAGGCTTTTTACAGACATGTGAACAACAACATCAAAAATAGAGAAAGTATTGAAAGTTTAGAAGTAAATGGAGTATGCAGTGAGGATCCCAGGAAATGGCAGAGGCTATGAATGGATGCTTTCGGAAGGTATTCACAAAGGAGACTGCTTTTGACAAACCACTGGTAATGGAACAGAAAGGGATTATGAAGGAGTTTCAAGTAACTGTGGAGGAGATCAAGAATATGATGGGGAGTTTAGAAGTGAGAAAAGCTGTGGGACCTGATGGGGTATCAGGATGGATTTTAAGAGAATGCAGGGAGCAACTGGCAGAAAAAGTTTGTGAAGTAATTGATGCCTCATTAAGGAAGGTGTAGTGCCCCAAGACTGGAAAAGAGCTAACATTGTCCCAATTTATAAATCAGGTAACAAGAGAGACCCATTGAACTATAGACCAGTGTCACTTACAAGTGTGGTAGCTAAGATGTGTGAGAGGGTGGTGAAGAATAGATGGACAGACTTCTTGGAGAAAAATGACATACTTTGTGAGTGTCAATTTGGTTTTAGAAAAGGGCGTTCATGCACGACAAACCTGATATGTTACTATTCGAGGGTGATAGATGTAATACAGGAAAGAGATGGTTGGGCTGATGGAATATATCTGGATTTAAAAAGGCCTTTGATAAGGTACCACACCAGAGACTGATCTGGAAACTTGAAATGGTAGGAGGAGTGCATGGCAGTTTACTAAAATGGATGGAAGACTTTTGGTAGGAAGAGAAATGAGAACAATAATTAAGGACAGACCATCAGAATGGGGCTTGGTGGAGAGTGGAGTTCCACAGGGATCAGTGTTGGCACCAGTAATGTTCGCGGTCTACATAAATGACATGGTGGATGGGGTGTCCAGTTATGTGAGCCTATTTGCAGACGATGCAAAATTGTTAAGAAAAGTGAGATGTGACAAAGATTGCGAACTACTCCAGGAAGACTTGGACAGAATATGGAAATGGAGCTGTACATGGCAAATGGAGTTCAACACGACAAAATGCAAGAAATTAGAGTTTGGCAAGAGTGAAAGAAGAATCAGGAGTATGTACAAGATAGGAAATGAAGACATAAAAACCAGTCATGAAGAAAAAGACCTTGGGGTGACAATTACCAATGACCTATCGCCAGAGAGACATATAAACAAAATAATTGGAGAAGTATTGAACTTATTGAGGAACATAAGAGTGGCGTTCGTATATTTAGATGAAGAAATGATGAAGAAAATAATTACTGCAATGATAAGACCAAGGCTTGAATATGCAACATTACAGTGGGCTCAGAACTTAAAAAAACACATAAGGAAACTAGAGAAAGTACAGAGGGCTGCAACAAAAATGGTGCCTGACTTAAGAGATTTGACTTATGAAGACAGACTGAACAGAATGCAACTTCCGACCCTGGAAAACAGAAGAAAGGGAGACCTGATAGCAATATACAGAGTGATGATTGGCATGGAAAAAATGGATAGGGAAGATCTGTGTATGTGGAATGAAAGAATGTCGAGAGGGCATGGGAAAAAACTAAAATGGCCACTTATAGGAGAGATGTGAAAAAATATAGCTTCCCTCATAGAAGGGTGGAAGCATGGAATAGTTTAGACGTGGAAGTGGTCAACGCAAGGAATATTCATGATTTTAAGAAAAAGCTGGACATTAGTAGATATGGAGACGGGACAGTACGAGCATAGCTCTTTTCCCGTATGTTACAATTAGGTAAATACAATTAGGTAAATACTCACACACACACACACACACACAAACAAAAACAACAAATTTTTTAATCTCTCTCTCTCACTCTCTCTCTCTCTCCTCCCTTCGTTTCCCTCTCTCTTCCCTCCCTCCCCCTCTTCCTCTCGAATGATAAGCTACATGCGTCCCGCTTGTGTCTAAAATATTAGCAAATGTCACTCTCTTTCTCTCTCTCTCTCTCTCTCTCTCTCTTTCTTTTTCTCCAAAGAGAGAAGCGTCCACTTTCCTCTTCGAAGGCGATATAGTGACTAAAAAATAGCAGCATAATACACAAAGACGAAAAGTATGACAAGCTTGCACGAGTTTCCAGCTCGGGCGCACACTACCACCCGTATATCATACGGGCGGGCTTTTTTAATATCCGGCGCGAAGGGGTTAAAAGAGAATGACCAAGGCTCAGTAAGGAAAGCCAGAAGATCATCAGTAGAGCGACCTTGACAGAAGCCATACTGGCAATCAGATGGAAGATTGTGAAGTGACATGTTTAACCCGAAAACTGCTGTACGCCTTCTGGGTGGCTTGGCGGCAAACTGCTGTACGCCTTCTGGAAGCGCTCTTTTTAAACAGGCACCATAAAGTTCCCGTGATTCGTATTTCTTTGAAATTATTTTTTTGTGTTCTAATAACCTTTCTTTTAGTAATTTATATCCTTCTAATAAGAATTTGGTTATTTATATCATATTTATAAAGGAAAACAATGAAACACTATGTTTTTATTTTATTTAGTCGACATTGCATTCCTTTCATAGATATTAGAGATTGAGTCTCATGTATGGTAAGAGGAAGCTATAATGTAGTAGTATAGAAGTTGTTTTTGTACAATAGAAAAGAGATAAAGCGAATAAGATTATGGAAACAAGACCATCTTCACTAGACGTTTGTAACACTGTCAGGCGTGTCGGCCCGGCCGCATCGCGTCATGAGACATGACTCATCGTCGCTCTCTCTCTCTCTCTCTCTCTCTCTCTCTCTCTCTCTCTCTCTCTCTCTCTCTCTCACACACACACACACACACACACACACACACACACACAGATATATAGTATGATATGTATGTTATTGTGGCTTACACGGAACTAATATTTCGTTACTTTATTTATTGTGAACCAAGCAAAGAGTAGTATTTTAGTTTCACTTATTTATTTTGAACAAAGTGTGAGAGAGAGAGAGAGAGAGAGAGAGAGAGAGAGAGAGAGAGAGAGAGAGAGAGAGAGAGAAAGAGAGAGAAAAAAAAATTGTAAAACAATAGGGGGCTAGAACAATAACCAGTGCATATGCATTTTTACTTGACCAATTTATCCATTCCATATGTATGTTGTTTACTCAATATACTTTGATGCCATTTACTTCATTTGCGATTCAAAATATTAGTGTCAGAATAATGGAAAGAATATTACTTATACGGAAATTGCCATTATAGAAATAAAATACTTTTGTTTTATCATTTATTTCTCTTGAAGCAAGAGAGAGAGAGAGAGAGAGAGAGAGAGAGAGAGAGAGAGAGAGAGAGAGAGAGAGAGAGAGAGAGAGAGAGAGAGACATTCGAGCGTTGAAAACACTGTCCGTCGACGAACAGTGGCAATAAGCGGTCTGTGTGTATCCTCCTGCCTCCTCCCCTACCTCCCCTCCCATCCCGCTCTCCACAATGCCTCCAGATCCTGCCAGAAATCCATTTTTGTGGCGAAAAATACTTAGAAATATGGTAGCTACAGTAAATTTTGAGTTACAGAATTGTGAAATGAAGTATCTGTGACACATCTTTATAAAGTATATATCTTTCAGTGAAAGTCAATCGTTCGCTGATTTAGCCGCACCAGGAGACACCCTCTGAATGTGAATGCCGCAGTTTACGGGTTAAGAATCTTCCTATTGAGGAAAGATTAAAAAACTTGAGACAAGCAAGAAATTAAAGCTATTGGACGGTGATTTGAGGCATTAGAACAGTCACCCCTTTTAGGAACAGGCTGAATGTAGGCAAACTTCCAGCAAGAAAGGTAGAAGTCGATAGGCATACTTGAAAGAGTTTGGTCAGGCAAGGTGCAAGCACGAAAGCACAGTTTTTGAGAACATTAAGAGGGACCCCATCAGGTCTACAAGCATTCCGAGGGTTTAGGACAGAGTGTGCATGGAAAACATCATTACGAAGAATTTTGAATGAAGACATGAAATAGTCAGAAGGAGGAAGAGAGGGAGGGACAAGCTCAGAATCATCCAAGGTGGAGTTGTTAGCAGAGGTTTGAGAGAAGAGTTCAGCTTTAGAAACAGATGAGATGGCAGTGGTGCCATCAGGATGAAATAAAGAAGGGAAAGATGAAGAAGTAAAGCTATTGGAGATGTTTTTGGCCAGATGCCAAAAGTCACAAGAGGAATTTGAGTTTGAAAGACTGACATTTTCTATTTATGAAGGAGTGTTTGGCAAGTTGAAGAACAGATTTGGTATGATTCCGGGCAGAAATATAAAGTGCATGAGATTCAGGAGATGGAAGACTCACGTAACTTTTTTTTGGACAACCTCTCTATCATGTACATGTATAGCATGAGAACAGGCTGTGTTAAACCAAGGTTTAAAAGGATTAGGTTGAGAAAAAGAATGAGGAATGTATGACTCCATGCCAGACACTATCACCTCTGTTATGCATTCAGCACACAGAGATTGGTCTCTGACACGGAAACAGTAATCATTCCTGGGAAAATCAGCATAATACCTCCTCAGGTGCCCCCAACTGGTAGATTGAAAACGCCAGAGGCACCTCCGCTTAGGGAGATCTTAGGGAGGGATTGGAAAAATAGGAAAAGATACTGAAATGAGATTGTTATCAGAGGAGCACAACAGAGAAGAGAGGGTGACAACAAAACCAGAAGGATTTGAGGTAAGGAAAAAATCAAGAATGTTGGGCGTATCTCCAAGTCGGTCAGATATATGAGTAGGGTGCTGCACCTGTTGCTCTAAGTCTTGGAGAATATCAAGTTGATGGCTAGTTCACCAGGATGGTCAGTGAAAGGAGAGGAAAGCCAAAGCTGGTGGTGAACATTGAAATCTCCAAGAATGGAGATCTCCACAAAACGATAGAGGGAAAGAATGTGCTCCACTTTGGAAGTTAAATAGTCAAAGAATTTATTACAGTCAGAGGAGTTAGGGGAGAGATAGACAGCACAGATATTTTTAGTTCGAGAGTGACTGTTGAGTCTAAGCCAGATGGTGGAAAACTTAGAAGACTCAAGAGCGTGGGCACGAGAGCAAGTTAAGTCGTTGTGCACATAGACACAACATCCAGCTTTAAAACAAAAATGAGAATAAAGAAAGTAGGAGGGAACAGAGAAGGGACTACTGTCAGTTGCCTCAGACAGCTGTGTTTCAGTGAGGAAAAGAAGATGAGGTTTAGTAGAGGAGAGGTGGTGTTTCACAGATTGAAAATTTGATCCAAGACTGCGAATGTTGCAGAAGTTAATGTAGAAAAAGTTGAGAGAGGTGTCAAGACATTTTGGGTCATTAACGTGAGGGCAGTCCAACTTGGGGAAATTTCTGGACCCCTCCCCAGAAGGGGACTCCGAAGCTGGGTTTGGAGTAGCCATTATTTGAATTTTGGATTTTAAGGGAAGGGTGTGGGGTGTGTGGTAAGTGCATGTAGTTTTATGAGAAGTAGGAGAGTTGTCTTTAGAGAGCAGGCTGTGACTGCCCCCTCGAGTTGTGAGACACAAAGTGAAACGTTCAGTGAGATTACAACCAGCTTTAATGGAAGGCTCACAGCAACTCCGCAACTAGTACTATTAGACCTTACTGGGAGTAAATTATCATTTCAGTAAGTGATATTGAGACATGGATGCTGAACACTAATCTGAGGAGGTGAATTATTGTCTTTGGTACTAGAAGCCTTCGCATGATCAATGGTTACCGGTGACTTTGTGTCAAATCAGTGATTGCTTAATGAGACTAATTCGAGACTGATTACCAGCATAGTCCGTCAACACCAACTGCAATTATATCAGCATGTGGTATGCTACCCGGAAGCCAATTCTGCATATCAGGTTGTCTCCAAAAGTGATAACCCAGCATAAGGAGGTCAAGGGGATGTCCACAGAGCTCATGGCTGCAGCAAGTCGATGCCTCTTGCTGGGAGTTACTTGGCACGGGAAGGGAGCCTGCAAAGAGACTCGCGATGCATGATGTTAGGGTATGAATTGTATATAATTATTTTTCCCTTGTTTATACACACAACTGTGAGAAGTAGGGGCTGATCTCAGCGAGAAGCTCCTATAAGTGCACATTCCATTTTTTCCCATGCATGCACTTCTAAAGAGAACATGCTGAAATCAGTGTCCGTTCCCTCAGGTTCAGTGTGGGAATCTCTGGTTTCTGGATTATATACAGTGGAGACTCAATACTCGAAATTTTCAATACTTGAACGCAAAAGTTCTATTTAATACTCAAAAAAAACCCTGATAATTGAACGTCCACAACAAGTGGTTGCAAACAAAGGCTCCCTGGCATCCCCCTTCCCCCTCTGCCAGTTGTGACTTGTGTTGCTGCAGTCATCAGAATAACATTCTCCTGCATTGTATCTGTAGTTTTTCATTTATGAACTTACATTAACACCATAGGCTTATTAGTGGTGAAAGTATCTAATAATCAAATGGCCGCATATTTGGTCGTATACAAAAAGCTCTGTCATCTCCCTTCTCACAGCCACCACTGTACTGTTCTGATACCGTATTACTGGTAATACTGGTGTTACCGTAATACTGGTGTGCATCCCTAGTCCTGCCACAGTCTTGAGAAAAACAACATTCTTCTGCATTGTCTGTAGTTTTTCACTTAGAAACTTATGATAGCACGTAAGAGGCTTATTAGTGATGAAAATAAGGAATCTAAAGAGAATACAATAGTTAGTGAGCCACAGCACTCCATTACTGGATTCACAGGAATCACACCAGGGGAAAAGTTACAAATACATTTTCATGGATGATGACTGGTCCTCCGACGACCTCTCACCTTCTCCCCACCCTTCTCCCCTTAATCTAAGTTATCCATCACCAGCCTTCAATTACGGTATGTACAAATCAAAATTGTAAAGAAAAAAAATACATTGAAATTTTTAAAACTTGAGATTTTGCTAAGATTAGAACGAATTACTTGATTTATAGGTATCAGTAGTCAAACTCTTTAATACTCAAATGGCCATTTGGAACTAATTAAGTTCAAGTACAGGGAACCCCTACTTAACGAAGGGGTTACATTCCTAAAAAACCCTTTATTAAACGAAACTTCGTTAAGTGAACCAAGTTTAACTCCTGACTTGAACTTCCATTGAGAGTAAACAAAGCGAGAGTGCATCATAGTACAGTGAAAGGTTTAATGAAAGTAAAATTTATGAAGTTAAACATTTAGGTGGTTTAATTTAAGTCATTATAATGTACACTAATGTATGTATGTAAGTAACTTTATAATGTTGATCTTAAATTTATGAACGGAGGGAGAGTGAAACGGGAAAGACACTAACCGGCAACCTGTGGAATGTAAACAAAGGCTGCATCATTGTATCACATACAAAACTTATGTACCACATCTTCACAAGGCTTTCCATTTTATCCATTGTAGAGTCACGAGTTCAGGTGGTTCTTTAAGCTTGCAAGGAAGATACAGTCTCACCAGCCTTCTTAACCCGTAAACTGCGCCAGACATCTTAAGATGCTATGTGACCAAATGCGCCAGACATCTTAAGATGACAGGTTTTCTAAGCTGTATTTCAAAAGTTCCCGCACAGCCACCGTAAAATCCAATGAAGATCATGTGGCAACATCATCCCTCTTTCACTTCAAGCGGCTTCATATAGGCATTACTATCTCAGTCAGCCTTAGGCAGTCATGGAAGACGGTAATTCATGATCATCTTCCGATACTGGCCAGCCTCCTGGCTCCCACATTCATGGCCATGGGGGAGGCAGATGTCGTAAAAAGGACGAGATAGTAAAAGAAAGCTTGCACTAGGCCCTGATGATGTAGATTATCTACAGTAATCAACTTCTGGTGCTGTGAGAAAGCCCAAGAGATGCCGTAAACACCCTCCTGCCTCTCAAGGTCACGAGTGCACTGAAGAATGTCAAGTACCAATGTGTGCTGTATTTTGTTTCACTGAGTATCACACACTGAAACAATACTGAATAACACCATGCTGCAAACTATAAATAGTTTTGGATAAAGGGAGAAAAAATCAAACATGATTGGGAAATGCAGAATGATTGATCTCTTTGCCACCCTCCTGGCTCCTGTCACTGGCCCCCACTTCCCAAAGAACTTCAGCCAGCCATCACTGCCACACAATGTAATTTTTTTCATTTTTTGTTTCAATTTTCAGTGCTCTACTTGTCTCCTTTGAGTTTCATAAGATCAAAGATAGTTTTCAAGCAAGTTGATTTTTTGCCATTTTTTGCGCACCCTGCAGCTGTCCTGAAATCATAATTGCACAGTTTAAGGGTTAATAGAGTCTGCTGACTTGAAAATAGTAGAGACAGTAGATGGAGTCAAGATGGTGGCTAGCAATGCTATTAATTTTCTCACCTCTCTCATGCCTGTGAGAATAAGAGATTTCCTGGTCTCTCTTAGCAACGCTAGGTGACATTGCAGGGCGTTTTGGTGGTAAGTTGAGCGAGGGAAAACGAGCTGCTGCTGATGCTGTTATTGTTTTGAACAGGGGGAGTGAGTGGTGTGCGTGTTGTCCACGAGGCGCTGGTGTATTCAAAAGCCTGTCGGCTTGCGTGATACAGCGGTGTTTTCAAACTTGGAAAAAATTTCCTGGATAAAACTTCGTTAAAGCAAGTTTGGTGTTCATTAAACGAGCAGATGGTAGTAAAAGGAAACCTTCGTTGTAGCGAAATTTCATTGTGTGAACCTTCGTTAAGCGGGGGTTGCCTGTATTGAGTCTACACTGTATATGTAATTATAACAGCACAGACATACATTTAGTACAGGTTGAACCTCCTTAATCCGGTATTCTTTCATCCGGCAACACCTGTAATCTGGCAAAATTTTTGTTTACCGGAATTTTTGAATTGGCCGAAGTAATTTGCCAGACTGCCACTAGGACGCTGCGGCACTGTACTGTGTTTTGGAGCCCGGGCATTCTGAGTCAAATTTGGATCAGTACCACGCTGCCGCTCATTGCAAGCACCACCTCCCAGGTGCATAAACATTTTATTCTGTAATATTTGCCCCTAAACATGGCTTCCAAGTGACCAGGAAGTGAGTGTTGTGTGTGAACCAAAGAAAAAGTGCAAACATGTGACAATATTTGTGTAACACAAAGTGGACCTATTGAGGAAGCTAGATAAAGGTGTTTCAGTGCGGAGCCTATGCCAACAGTACAACATTGGCTCATCAACCGTCTATGATATAAAAAAGCAGAAGAATCAACTTCTCAAGTTTTACAGTTAGTGTGAGAGCAAGAAGAACATGGAGGTTCGTAGAACACTAAAGGAGGATAAAAGCAGTGATTTAGACAGTGCTCTCATACAATGGTTTAAGCTTCTGCACGCTGGTAATGTCCCTGTGTCCAGTGAGATGATAATGGCGCAGGCAAAAATTTTCGATGCTGAACTTAATTTATGTGTTTTTCTATATACTTCTGCATGTATATTTTTCATGTACAACTATCATATATCAAAACAATATTACAGCCACTTGTATAATGCAGGGTAAGTATATAGAGGGTGTTTTGGGGACCACTTATAGTTCGGAATTTTCCATGGTCCAGCAAGTCTAAGGGCCGGTGGTTGCCAGATTTATTTACCTTTCACTCGCCATGTATTCTATCGGATGATGTCCCTCCCAAAGCTAAGGGACAGTAGGGATTTCAGCCCTTACTCATCTTCCGCTGAGTGGGCTGACGAGGATAAGACATCATCGTCTGCACTGTCGGAAGCGGATGTAGCTGTAGCAGGGTCAGCACATTTTACTGGTTTGAAGAAAGAGGATATGGAGGAAGGGCCAGCTGCAGAACTGTCGGCAGCAGATGTTGAAGGGCCATTTGTAGCAGGGTTGGCAGGTGTGACAAGGATGGCATGTCTGACTGGCTTGAAGAAAAAGTAGATGGAGGACTGTTTTTTTTTTTATTTTTCATCATAGATTTCTTGATAAATCTGGACACTTTTCTCTGCGTCATGAGCCGCTTTGCTACTCCTGGCAGGATTTGGGTCACGTTCCTTTAGGGTTTCCAGAGCTTTTTCAATACCACCGAGACATTCTCTAAGAGTTTTGATGTCCAGGCCACACACAGGTTCTTCTTCCTCGTCTCCCTCTTTTTCTGCCTCCTGTGATGCCTTGTCTGGCTCTATAAGTTCACCATTTGAGAGAGGTTCAGCATGGTTTTCCAAAAGATCTTGAACATCATCATCATCAACTTCATCGAAGCCAGCCCTATGGCACAGATTTACTATGTCATTTCTGATCGCACCGATGTCGTCTTCAGCGAAGCCTGGGAAGTCATGCGCACATTCTGGCTGTATATTATTCCACGCCAAGTTCATGGTAGACGTCTTTACTTCGTCTCAAGACGACTTGATGTTATCTAAGGCGTGCTTGATGTTATACGACTTCCAACATTCTCTGATAGTGTGCTTGCCAGGCCCATCTGTGCCCTTTTACAGTTGCTGCATGGTTTGCCACTGGTAGTAGGCTTTAAATGTTTGCCATGATTATTATGAATATATTTGTGCTTACAATAGAGATAACAGGCTCCAAGGGTGGTCAAGTTAAAGTCAGTACTGTGAGTGGTGGGGAGGTGTGGCGAGGATGACGTCATCACCCCTGCTCCCCGGCGCTGGGCCCTCTCGGATGACATGAGCGGATACTGTATCCGTGAAATTTTCTTACTGTATATTGAATCGAGGGTAGTAATTTCCAAATACTGTAACTGTGATTTTACCAGATAAAGAACTACCGAATAACGAGGACTTACTGTACAGGGGATCCTCGTGATTCGACCATTAGCAGTTTGAATTATCGCCAATTTGAACTCAGTTAATTAATACCCAATCCTCAAGGTTTGACTGACTGACTCGCCAATTTGACATTCATATCTCATGTGCCACCCACCTGGTCAAACCTGCCACCACCCTAAATTTGCCACAAACCCGCCAGGCGGAAGTGTAAACCAACACTATCCTGTGTCGTCGCTAAGGCAGCATCATACTGGCACTTTTCCATCAACTTTCAGAAGACTGTCAACTTTTGTTGACTCTGGTCATCACACGCAAGCTCATTTCTGCCTTTGTCATGTTTGTCAACTGTAAACAAACATGGCGGCCCCTTCACCCCCAGCAAGCTATTGCTATATTTTCGTTGCTATTTTTGGCCTTTAATGCTCTCTATGAGAAAGTCTTCAGACAGCTTTGTCCACTCATAAACAACAGAGCTGTTCATCTTGGCCAGTTGTTCTTTGGAAGTTCCGCCTTGGAACGTCGCAGTCCCAGACAAATGTAAACAAACAACTGAACAACTTTTCAGTGTTAGGCAAGGACAAAAAATATATATATACAAATATATTTACATCTACTTATCAAGATTCTATTGATTTGAGATCATAGCATAATTCCAATTAACAAGAAAATTCATTTTATTATAAAAGTGATAATTAGAAACCGTAGATCTTATTTTGACTAAAAATTGACACTAGAGGAAAGCGATGCGTTTCGTCTGACTCAAGACAATGGAAAGCAACCTCCAGCCCCAGCCCTAAGAAGCACTATTTCCTGCCTTTCAAAGATAAGCTTGAGCTTATAAGAAAGTGGAGGCAGGTATAGCTCAAAGTGTCATTGCAGTGCAAATGGGTATCCCTAGATCAACAGTATCAACAATTTGGAAGAACAGGGACAAGTACCATGTGACCGCTGCAAGTGTTTTTATTTCCAAAAATGTACTGTACAGCACTCTAATGTGTTTTATAAAAAAAGTTAAATATAGATGAAGCTTTTAATAGTAATGATTCAGTCTAAGTTATTGTTTTTTAGAGGTTATAGTGATGTTTTGGGGGGTCTAGGCTGGAGGTTGGTACCCTATCCCTCCTAATTCTTAAGTATCTTATGGGAAAAATTGCTTCACGTTTTGAATAAACGCTGATTTGACTGATGAAAAACCGCCCTAATCCCATCGAATTGCGAGGATCCCCTGTACAGGGGAAGGTAAGACATGCTTTCCAGTCTCTCAACTATACTTCTAATGACAGATTTGATGTTATAGTGTCAACAGCTGAATCCAAATTAAAGGAGGGAAAAGAGGGAATGTCCATTACGATGACAGTTACTGAGAATGTGCAGGTAGAGTCTTACGATGCAGTAGTGGGGAGCTGTCCTCTAATTTGTTCCTATTGTAACAAAAAAGGGCATCACAAGAAGAGATACCTAAAGTGAAAGAGCGATCAAAAGAAGGCTGCGTTAGAGGTGGGTGTTGCCTCACCACCAGCACAGGCAGCCCCTGCAAGGCAGGGGAAAGCACTGTCACCAAGGCCTAATAATTCTACATCCACTCACACTTGTGCTACAATTTTTACATACCTACCCTCAAACTTCAACATCCATTCCTCCTCTTCCCCATCCTCATCTTTCTATTCCTCCTCTTACTCCTCCTACTTCTGCAACTGGCAGATTTGCCACAACCCACCATCAGATGAGCACTTCCTCTTCCCCACAAATCTACTTTTGCCTTGTCCATGGTTATGGGCGTCACTCATCAGATTGTTGCCGACAGATTGCACAAATGCAGGAGGAAACAGATGCGCGATGTGTTGCTGGTTCTTAGCTGGAGGGGGAAGCCGCACACCCCGCGACCAAAACCCAACTTAGGATGTCCAGACGATGAATCTGCATTCGCAGGCACAAACGACTTAGCCATTTACTACAGTATTGTCGCTGCCTGTGATCAGTCCACTATCATGGCTCTACCTACAAAGATAGGATCATGCACTCTCTCCTTGGCCATGGACACTGCTACCACTGTGAATGTCCTCTCGGAGGACTCATTTAGAGCTATCAAACAATACTTTCATGGTGGGCAGTGACCATTACGCCAGAGTGATTTAAACCTACGAGGGATGACTGGCTCAGCTTTGAGCATTTTAGGAATGGTTACTTTACCCATGTGCATAAAAAGAGGGCTACCCATTCATTACTTAGAATTCTATGTCACCTAAATTTAACTTCCATCTTTCAACTGATGGACTTCTGGGGTTGTCAGATAAGAAGCTCCTTGATATGCAAGTCCTTCCAAACCGTAATTTAGTCACAATTCTGGGAAGGACACTTCAGGCCATGCAGGAACCTATGCCATTATTTCTTCGCCATGACACAATGCGAAGAAGCGGGGAAAAATGTGGTGAGAGTCCCTTGCATATACTGCCATCGGTTCATGTGTTTCCTCCTACTTTCACATCACCTCTCAAATTGGAGAGGTGATGTGGTTACCCACCGTGGTGGGTAACCATGAGATTCCAGATCACATAGCAATGCGTATCCCCATCACAGTGCCTAATGCACCAGTTATCAGTGATATATATTTCAGTGGGCCTTGTAAACTTCAGTGCCTTGCAGTACAGTCCACGCTTTCCATAGTTCAGGAAGGTAATGTCACTTCTGCATTAGTGGTGAATGTTATAAGAGGACCAGTACATGTGAAACTTTGTCTCTACCTTGGCGACGGATTGGTTTACAATCAAAAGGTGTTGCCTAGCCTCTTAGAGTTTCCTACAGTTTGTGTCGCATGGTATCATCCATCTCTGACAATGAGCTGGGGTTGGGCTCGCCCCTAAGTTCACTTGCCAAAGTTGTGGATCATCTGGAGCTGAAGCAGTCGCTATTGGATATTTTTGAGGAACACTGAGACGTGATACCGTCCCCTGGCAAGCCCCTTTAGTAGTATGGAGCATGCCGAACACCATATTCTTCTCAAACCAAACACTAAACCAGTTTACATTCTAGCTTACAGAGTACTTCACAGTCAGAAGGAAATAGTGGATGAGCAAGTCAAAGAGATGCTTCATCAAGGAGTGATCGAACACACTCATTCCCCCTGGAACAGTCCCCTCTTCCTTGTTCCTAAAAAGGGTGGTAGTTTTCATCTAGTCATGATTTTGGGAATGTAAATGAGGTCAGAGAGGATGGTCATTAGCCTCTACCGGTCCTGAGTGACTTGCTTATGTCCTTAGGTGGTGGTAATACCATTAGTTTGGACTTGCTGTCAGGGTACTGGCAGGTACCTCGGGCAAAGGAGTCCTGAGAAATAAGTGTTTAGCACACCATCAGGGCACTATCAGTGGTTGCACTTGCTGTTTGGTCTGAAGTCTACACCACTTACATTCCAGTGGATGATCAATACATTGTTTGCGGGCATGTTAGGTAATTCTGTATAAGCCTATTTGGATGACATCATCATCGTCAGTAAATCTGTTGACTCACACCTTCAAACTTTGTGTTCAGTTTTGCAGCAACTGCATGAAGCCGCCTGTTGAGTAACACTGTCAAAATGCAAGTTTTGAAGTCCAAAATCATCTTTTTAGGGCATATTGTCTGTAGTGAGGGAATCCACACAATGGATGATAAAGTGTCTGCAGTCAAAAATTTTTCACCACCAAGAATCATTGAAAATGTTTAGCAAGTTACTACAGACCTTTTATTAAGGATTTTGCCAAACTTGCATCACCACTCAATCAGATACTCAAGGACATTTCCTTTCATTGCAGTGCTGCACAGGAGTGCAGTTTCCAGGATTTAAAAACAGCCCTCAATGCAGGCTCCAGTTCTAGCATTCCCTCACTTCTCATTACCTTTTGAACTCTACACAGACTCATCCTCTTTAGGGCTTGGCACAGTGCTGACTCAGAAGACACATAGGGGGTAAAAATCGTGTGATTGCCTATGCAAGTAGGGTTCTTAACTCCGCAGAAGCAAACAACTCGGTCATGCATCAAGAAGCTTTAGCTATCATCTAGGCTCTTACTCATTCTCATTTCTAAGATCTAATTCTCAGGTACTCAATCACAGTCTTCACAGATCATGTCACCATCACAAGTGTTTTCAAGGGATAATCTCAGTGGCAGACTTGCATGCTGGTATCTTACATTGCAGGAATACTCTCCTCAGTTCAAGTACCTTCCAGGCTGTGCAAATCTCGTAGCCAATGCTTTAACACGGAATGTTCCAGTGAGAGCAGTCTATCAACCATCCCCAGTACATAATTTTTCTCTCCAGGAACTCAGCATAGAACAGCATATGCATGAGACATGGGGGAAAGTAATTTATGCTCTGGAATCTGATCTTTCCACCTTGCCCTCCTTACATGTACCCTTTTCAAAATTATTTTTTCCTCCATCTAATGTCTTACGCAGGCAAGGCCCAAAAGAAGATGGAGGCAAAGTTCTTTTGGTTATTCCAGAAGTTTTCATTCCAGTCATTCTACAACTTGTGCAAGATTATCCTACAGCTGGACATCCAGGTCTCAACAAAATTCTGGCTGCTGTCTGTCATGCATACTATTGGCTTCATGTGAGAGTAGAAGTTGTTGATTATGTTTCGCGTTGCGTTAGCTGTGCTAAGCATAAGGATGTTACATCTAGTCCTGCGCCTATGCTAGGATACCCACCACCTACACAACCATGGGATGTAGTTGAAATGGACCTTCTGCAGTTTCCTAAGAGTCGCTAAGGCTCCCAGTACCTCTTTGTTTGTGGTGATCACTTCTCTCATTTTGTACTTTTGTTCCCAATAATAGCTAAGACAGAGCCTGCAATTGCACATGTGCTAGTTATGCATTTGATCTGTCCTTACACCACTCCACGTGTTCTCCTTAGCGATAATGGCATAGAGTTCAGAAATGCCTTGCTAACTGAGATCTGCGCTAAGTATAACATCAAACAGACGTTTACCATAGCTTACCATCTAAGTTCAGACCTGGTAGAGAGGGCGAATCGTAAGATCCTTGAAGCTCTCCATCATGTCGTCACTAGCTTCACAACAACTGGGAAGACTGGATCCCTCAGGTTGTGGATTGCATAAATGGTTTGGTATGTGAATTAACTGCAAAAACCCAGCACTATATTCTCTATGGAGTATTTTTTTTTTTTTTACGGTAAGGCCTATAGCGCCTGTAGGCACACTTGAAGAGTGTATTGGAAGCGCTGTTCAGCTTCCTCCCATTAGTGGCGCAGGCAATTTTATTTATAATGGTACCCATATTAGGGCCCATATCACTGCCCAAGCTCATCTTGAGTGTAACCACCTAGAACCTGGGTATCATGGTGATATGTAGGTAACTTTAAACCACTCGACAAATGGCAAAGTGTTTTAAGGCTGTACGTGGTGGGATTTGAACCTACGCGTGGACGTCTGCCCGATCCCATGCTCACCACCTTATCCACTATGCCACCGCCTCCCTATATAAGAGGTTGCCATACAAATTGTTGGTGGGTCCCTCTAAGCCTGTCTATAACATAGATGACTACTTTTCCCAGCATTTGCGACTTTTCACCGATATACATAAAAGGTTAGGGAGAAATTGCTAGCTTCCAGAAATGAGATGATGCAGCAGCAACGTAGGCATGTAACTCCTATCACTTTTAAAGTAAGAGATACGGTGATGGTTCAAGCACCTCCAAGGAAATCCAAATTGTCCCCTAAGTTCATGGGTCCATGCTTAATTGCTAGTGAAGGTAATGGTAACAAGTTTGCAGTTTTCGATCCAGCTCTCAATACTGTAGAAATAGTTCACAGAGATACTCTCAAGAAAACTAAGGCTTCTGATCCATCTTTGGATAGTCACACTTGCACACCAAATAATCCTCCTCTGACCCCTGCCATCCTGCCTACTAGTCATCCTATTCACTCTTACAGTCTCAGATTATGCTCCTAAAAACATGCACTGCAATATTAAATTTCCTCCACCCATACACCTTACACTAGCCATATGGGTTACCACGTTTTCTTTTCACGTCCACAACACTCTCCAGCTTCCAAAGCCTACATTAACTTACCTCTGCCAACTCACTACCAATATACATAACTTTGATGTGTGTATGCTTCTACAGGCGTGTGTTACTAGTAATTTTCAAAATATCTCAGATTCTTTTATTACAGCTTTGGATGAGGATGTATAGTCATATTATCATTGTAGCGATTCCTCACATCCCCATTCAAAACCTCGTTGATGCCGGCAAGAGCATCGTAACTGATTCTCTTTTTCTTGTCACAAACTTAAGGGGCTATCACACTGGCCTTTGATACGCGGAACGCGGGCCATGGTTCTTGGTACGAAACCAGGAACACTATCACACACAAGCTGCCCGCGTTCTTGTTATGCTAGGCAAACGGCCCACCAACCAAGACAAAGCCTAATCAAAATAAACCAGAACAAAACTATGCCGCTTATACCTCAGCCTGTGCTTTGTCCTGGAACTGCATTTGCACTTCCTCTTGTTGAACAAAAGTAAGTAGTATAAGAAACTAGAGAAAAGCTGAGACGTGCAAGACAGCAACTTTACAGTCAGAGGTGGTTGCCATGAAGCCTAAACTATCGTCATGATATATATATATATATATATATATATATATATATATATATATATATATATATATATATTTTACCTTCCTAAATTGATGAAATATTATTTAATATTCCAATATGAAAAATTTTGTCACGTTCTTTTTAGTTCAAATAAAAGGTTTTTATTACATATATTATGTTTACTTTTCCATTGGGATAGCATACGGAGAACCGGGATGGATATGAAGCCATCCCAATTTGGTTCTGCTAATCCTGGGCAAGTTCTAGCTATCTGGAGTGGATGTTCCTGGTTCTGCATATCATAGGCCAGTGTGATAGGGCCTTTACTCATATAGCTTTACACTTTTTTTTACTGAACCCATCATGCTTTTTTATTTTCTGTTAATCACTATCTCAAGGGACTCCAAGTCACTGCATGTCGCCTTCTTTACACCGGTATCACTGTGACGCTACTCTTTGTAATTCATCCTTTTGGGGAGAATGTGTACAAGATTCTTGCTGCTCCAAGTAGCACATAGAATTGTTTTCTTGCCTTGTTCTTCCAAGTGCATATTTCAATAATATCCGTATCCATATTCAACTTCTATTCCACCGCAACTATTGTTTTCTTTTCCCAAATAATTTCCTCTTCACAGTTGTCAAACAGACTGGCACAACATATACAAGGATTGTCAGCCATCAGACAGTTCACATTTTTGCCACGTTACGACTACTATCATTATTATCTATCCCAAATGTCATTTTCTGCCAACTTCTCTTCTCATTTTTTTTCATATCTATAGTACAAATATTTCTTTCTTACCTTACTCTAAAGTTGTTCAGGTCTTGGAGGAATCTCTTCCTGAGTACCATTATGCTAATGTTAGTATTTATTTATTTATTCATTTATTTCCTTTGTTCTCATCCTAATCTTAATGCCACGATGTTTGTTCCATGGCGACTTCGTTCTCAACAATGAACTTCCTGTAGTACATTTTAACACGGTAAGGTACACGATTAGTATATTTCTATGTATGCTTTCTTTTTGTGCCACGAGAAAACAGCAGGTATGTGACCGAGCCGTCTTAGGGTATGAATTGCATAAAATTATTTTTCCCTCGTTTATACACACAGCCTTGAGAAATGTGGCGGATCTTAGTGAGAAGTTCCTATGAGTGCACATTCCTCTTTCCCATGCATGCACTTCCAAGGAGATTATGCTGAAATCAGTGTCCGTTCCCACAGGTTCAGTGAGAATCTCTGGTTACTGGATTATATGCATGTAATCATAACAGCATAGACATACAGGTAACTCTCAATTTACGCGATAGATGCGTTCCAAGAGGCATCGCGTATATCAAAATTTGCGTAAAACAAACTTGTAATTCTCATAAGAAACAACAGATAATAGGGAGGATGTGGGATGTGGTTCAAAATAAATTTGTACAAAATATTATTTGGCTAAATTAACATGTTTTTATTACAAGAATACTGCGCTTAACAAACAGGATAGGCGATGTCAAAGCTGTTCGTAGTGCGGAAATTCATAAAGCAGATGTAACTTTCCCATAGGAAATAATGGAAATAAGGGGGATGCGTTTTGGGCTGATCCCAACATACCACATGGGTTTAAAAAATAAAAAAAAAAATTCTATTAGCTTTTTATAAATCTTGCCCCCAAGAAAGGATTATTTCTAATGCATAAAGTGAAATCTTACATAAAATACCAAAAAATAAAGCAGAGATGAGATCGCCCACAGATAAAGCAGAGACTCACGGCGACTTGGCCACTTCTTCTTCTTCTTGTGACCCTTTTAGCCTGCATGTTGTCTTTCACCACGAAATAAAATTTATCTTTCCACTCCTCTATTACCTGCTATAATGGATATCTTATCTTAGTATTCATATACGCTCATGCCATGAGGATAACCTCGACTCTGTAGCACTGAGTGATAGTGAATTACTAATGAAATACTGCAGTATTTCATTAGTAATTCACTATCACTCAGTGCCACGGAGTCGAGTTTATCCTCATTGCATGATGTTACGGCTCACCCGTAACATACTCTACTACCATCACCTCCTCCGCTTGTTACCTCGTTCGCCACCACTCCGCCTCACCTTCCACATCACCGTCTCGTGAACCTTCCACGCCACCGTCTCATGAACCCTCCACGTCACCGTTTCATGAAGCCCCGCTACTGTCCCGAAGTTGGATTCACGCGGCCCCATTCGACTCAACCAGAAGTGTTAAGCCAGTTCTTGGCTTTCTGAAAAGCAAGTTGAGGTTCAGGCCTCAACCAGTGAACACAACGCCTCTTGAGTCTACCGTGGGATCAACCATCACCCAGCACTTCACCACTGCGACACGTCATAAGTATCACTTCCCCTTGTCCCGTGTTTTCCACATTGCCTCTATATAGGATTAGGATTATTGTTAGATATTAAGTTGGGTTCTTCATTGTTGTATTTATTACTGTGTTATATGTATATGTGTATGTCATTTTCCTGTGTTTCATGTTATATATCTGTGTTTCATGTTATATCTATGTGTGTCAATATCATTATGGGTTATTAAAATAGCTTTTTAAAGTGCCCCCTTTGTATTTCCTCACCAGTTGAACCTGCAGTGGTTTTTTTTTTTATTGTTATTGTTCACCGGCTCCCCGATGCCAATCTTACCAGTTTAACCGGTGAACGTAACAATGAGCGTATATGAATATTAAAATATGATATCCATTATAGCAGGCAATAGAGGAGTCGAAACATAAATTTAATATCGTGGTGAAAGACAACACGCAGGCTAAAATGGTCATGAGAAGAAGAAGAAGCGGCTGAGTCGCCGTGAGTCTCCGCTTCGTCTGTCGCCAATCTCATCTCTGCTTTATTTTTTGGTATTCCATGTAAGATTTCACTTTATGCATTACAATCCTTTCTTGGGGGCAAGATTTGTAAAAAGCTAATAGAAATGTTGTTTTGTGAACATAAATGCATATGTAAGACAGTAACACCACCTCCAGAGGTGGTGTTCCCAGCAACCTCAGAGCAACCTGATAGCAACCTTGTCACCGTCCCTTCAAGTGTTCATGGAAGCCATTTCGCTGCAGGAGGTTGGTCTAATGTTGTTAAAGAATCTTGGATCCAGCTCCAGGAGCGCTAGAGAGAGGCGGGGAGCCAGCCAATCACAGCGAAGCTGCCGCGTTAGGTCCCTCACCTGGCAAATTCAAACCCAGAAAATTCGCTAAAACGGATGTGGTTGTACATTATGCGAACTTTTTGGTCTAACTTTATATAGTACGTTAAACTGGAAATTCGTTAGACGAACGTTTGTTAACCCTCAAACTGGGGCGATCGCTTATATAATCAAGTCTCTCGAGTACTGTGACGCGGCGATCGCTTATGTAATCATGAATTTTCGCGGGTAATGTTTTGAATTTTCATGGCGCATTTCCCTTCAGACCTGCTCTTGTGACTCCTCTCCACTTAGTGTTGCAATCATAAGGGCTCCAGATACTATAACAAGTGCCTCACTTGAGTTTTTACGGAAAAGTAGGAGACACCTGGCAACTCCTCTTGACTCGTCGGGTAGAATCCAGCCTTGATTATCATAGAAAACGTAGAAAACTTTATGGGGAGACCAAATTATGCTATAGTTTATTACTTCTATCTCAATCAAGAGATTATTGTTATCATATCAGCTTCTTATGGCATAGGGACAACAATCCTAGTAGCATTTTGAGCTGTGGTATTGTACTGAGGACTTGTGTCATGCAGGACACACAGAGAAACACACACACACACACACACAGCTCTATCATACACAATACGTACAAAACATCTGCACAGTGAATTCGTGTCTCTCGTACACACACACACACACACACACACACACACGGGACATCGTCGATGGCGGATGTGGTCGCTGAGCTCCAGAGCAATCATCTCTAATTCTACAGTTACCATTGCCTAAGAGTAACCAAGGTGGGAAAGGAGCTGGTAATGTTTGTCCCGTCTCCATATAGTCATGTTAACTGTTGATTAGCAAAATAATGTCCAGGGAAGGTGAATATAAACTGTAGCCTGCGTTTGAGCCATCAGCTGGTTTGTTTACATCTGCGCAACATGGCGGCCGTGAACTCGAAAGATGAATCAGACTTCACAGGATTTCAAGGAATAATGGAGAAGAGCGCTTATGTGAAGAAAATTCTGGAGTTGGAAGGTAAAATTGAAACACTGTTTGAAAAGTATGGGGCCTGGAAACGAGTTATGACAATGTAATGAAAGAGTGTGCCGATATGAAGAAGGAAAATGAAGTACTGAAAGAGGAAGTTAAGCTAATTAAAGTGAATTGCGAAAAATGTGGAGAATCTCTAGGAAAAGTGATGGAGAAGCAGGCTGAATGGAAAAAAGTCAGGAAGTGGAAAGAAAGGAGGTAAATTACAAAGTTGCAAGTCTGGAAAAGGAAATCAAAGAGTCTGGGAGAAAACTTTGGGCCTTGCTGAAATTATAGATCAACAGATCATAGAAGAGAAGATTGCTGAGAAAGTGGTGAAGGTTATTAAATCAAATGAGACATTGGTGAGGGAAACTGTAGACAAAAAGAGATGTGTGGTGATATTTGGTGTGGAGGAGGATAAGACACCGAGTAAAATGGAGAGAGAAAAACATAAAAAAGGTGATAAATAATATCATTAATGTGGTGCAGGAGGAAGGAAAAGACCTAGTACAAGAAATAGAGGACTTCCATAGAATTGGAAAGTTCACTGGAGAAGGTATGAGGCCAATAAGAATCAAACTTAAGTCACAAAAGGATGTAGATGAATTGGTGGAGAAGTCATGGAGGCTAGCCCAGCAGGAAACAACAAGGAAGATTTGGTTGAGAAGAGATCTCGGTGAAAAGGAAAGAGAAATGTTAAATGAGTTGAGAAAGGAGGCTTTGAAAAAAATGAAGAGAGGACAGAAGAGGAGAAGAAAGAGTTTTTCTGGAGAATCTTGGATATGAGACTGAGGAAGTGGTTCATAACCCAGAAAAGTACAGCAAGAAAGGACTAAAGAAACTTACGTATGAGCGGAATGTAATGTATTCCAACATAAATGGAGTGATATCGGGGATTTTAGAACTCAACGATTACTTGAGGGACAAGAACCCAGATATTGTGGGTCTTACTGAAACAAAACTGAGAGAGGGAGAAGACCTGATGATGGTTGGAGAAGGGAAATATAATGTTTGGAAAAGAAATAACATAACATAACATAACATAAATAATAGGATAACAAAGGGCCACCAGGGCCCATCTAGGTTATCCTGTATCAGTCGCACAGCGACCTCGTCATCAGTACTTAAAGATACACTTAAAGTACACAATACATTATATACTAATTCTAAATATTTGGGCCATTAACAGGGCTAAGTCCTGCAGCGAAATCCTCTATAATTTGTGGTCCCCATACATGGGGATCATGTCTTATTTAACTATAGTAAATTTCTTATAAAACTATCATGCAGTGCTATACATAATTATAAATCTAATGAATTTAAGTGCTTATCTAATCTGTTTTAAACATTGTCAAACTAGTGCTATTTACAACCGTCTCTGGCAATGCATTCCAGAAGTCTACCACTCTATGACTAAAGAAATATTTTCTTATATCTAACCTGCAGCCTTGCTTTCTAATCTTCCTGCCATGATTTCTAGTCCTATTTCCCTCCTCTAAGGTAAAGAAAGATCTCACATCTATGTAGTTTGTATCTGAGAACATTTTAAATAACTCTATCATATCCCCTCTTATACATCTCCTCTCAAATGAAAACATGTTTAATTCCTTTAATCTATCTCTATGCTCCAGGCGCTTTATATCATCCTAGTTGCTCTTCTCTGAACTGCTTCTAACATGTTGATATCCTGCCTATAGTGGGGTGACCAGGCCTGTATGCAATACTCTAAATGGGGCCTAACATAGGAATTATATAAGCTACGCACCACTTCCTTACTTTTATAACTAACATTTCTATTTATAAAACCCAGGATCCTATTTGCCCTATTTCTTGCTTCTAAACATTGCTTTGAAAATTTCATAGTCCTGTCTATCACTACTCCTAAATCCTTTCCTTCCTCTACTGCCTCTAGCCAACATCCTTCCATCTCATAGTTAAAGTTTGTGTTGTCTTTACCTAAATGCATAACCTGACACTTATCAGAATTAAACTCCATCTGCCAAATGTTTGCCCATGCTATCAGCCTGTCCAGGTCTCGTTGTATTCTGTAATTGTCCTTTTCACCCTGTACTGCACATGCTATCTTAGTATCATCTGCAAACTTTGATACTTTGCTACTAATTCCTATATCTAAATTGTTAATGTACACCAAGAAAAGAAGAGGTCCTAGCACTGATCCTTGGGGTACCCCACTAACCACTTCCTTCCACTCAGACATTGCCCCATTTAATACTACTCTCTGTTTCCTATCAGAAAGCCATTCACTAATCCAGTCAACTAACCTACCCCTATCCCATGTAGTCTCAATTTGTACACTAGCCTCCTATGCGGTACCTTATCAAACGCCTTGCTAAAATCTAGATATATAACATCTATGCTATTTCCATCATCTAACTCCTTGGTAATATATTCTAAGATATCGAGCAAATTTGTAAGACAGGACCTCCCTGATCTAAAGCCATGTTGGGTATCTCTAATTAATCTATTCTCATTTAAATGCTCCCAAATACTACCCTTAATGATTTTCTCTAGTATCTTACATACTATACTAGTTAAACTGATCGGTCTATAATTATTCGCATCATCCTTCCTACCTTTTTTAAATATTGGTATAACATTAGCTAACTTCCAGTCCTGAGGTATCTCAGCAAACCTAAGTGATCTTTCAAAGATTAACTTAAGTGCTTCAGAAATACTGTCTACACCCTCCCTAAGTACTCTGGCATGTTGCTCATCAGGATCACTAGCTTTCCTATCGTCTAGTTCAAGATTAAATTTCCTAATAATTCCCGGTTTAATATCAATATTTTCTAAAGCTCTTAAACTACTCGTCGCACTGTTTGTAACAGGATTTCTTATTCTTTCCCTAGTAAATACTGATGAAAATTGTTCATTCAATAATTCTACTATGTCTTCATTTTGATCCACTACTACACCATCTTTTCTGAGTGCTCCAATCCTATCCTTATTTCTTTTATCACTGACCTTGTAATAACTATATAATTTTTTGGGATCTTTACTCCCAGCTCTAGCTAGTTTTATCTCTGCCTGCCTTTTACTTTTTTTATAACCTTACTCAAATCATCCCTGACCTGTCTGTACCTAATCAAATCTACATCTTCCCCACTTTTCTGCAACTCTCTATATGCCCTCTTCTTCTCTCTGATCTGTCTACCTATCTCGTGAGTCCACCATAATGGCTTCCTGTTTCTCTGCCTTATATCTTTGTAAGGGATACACTGCATCACTATACCCTTTACTACAACCTTAAAAATATCCCACATCTGTGCAGTTTTATTTCAAAACTATCTTCCCAGTTTACCTCTCCTAATAACTGACGTAACCTACCATAATTGCCTTTCTGATAGTTTGGGACTCTAGTCTTATTCACTATATTATCCCTACTGGAATTAATGATAAATCTAATTATATGATGGTCACTGTTTGCTAAAGTCTCTCCTACCTCAACTTCCTTTAAACAATGCTCAATATTTGTTAGTACTATGTCTAAAACCTTCCTCCCCCTAGTAGGTTTATCTACCATCTGCACTAAATAGTTATCCTGAAAACTTTCCATAAACTTATTTTCACTAGCATCTCCTACCATCCTCTCCCAGTTTACTGACTTAAGATTAAAATCCCCTAAGATAATTGTCTGACTAGTACAACCACTATTTATCTCATTTACCATAAGGTTGTCTACATCTGCTGACTGGTTAGGTGGTCTATAAAAAGCTCCTACTCTAATAACCTTACTTTTGTTTACTCTAACATCCAGCCATAAGGACTCTACTCTGTTATCTACCTTAATACCATTAACCTGACTGGAAATGAAGGATTTTTTTACATAAATAACTACTCCTCCACCTATCCTACCAATTCTCTGGTGTAAATACATAATGTATCCATCTACTTCATATTCTTTCCTATTTTCCTAAACTTTTCCTCATTTACCCATGCCTCTGTGACACATACAACATCTAAGTCCTCCTCAACTATATAACTAGATAACTCGTCCTTCTTGTTCTTAAGACTCCTGGCATTTACATAAAAACATTTAAGTCCTGCTACCTTCCTAGATGCTGTCTCCTTATTTGGAATCCTAATCTTATTCTCTCCTATTTGCACCTGGAAATCTTTCCTAATCTTTTTACTATCTCTGTTTATCCTATCTAATTTATGTCTAACATCTTCTGGAATGCATTTGCTACCTCACCCCCTACACTCCATCCCAACTCCCCCCTCCAGACATCCACTCAGCACATCCACACCCTTCCTACTCAGATGCACACCATCCCTAGCATACAAATCCCTTCGCCCATAGAACCTATCCCATACATCCATAAAGCTGACATCCACATCCTTACACATCCCTTTTACCCGATCATTCACACCAATGGCCCTAGATAACCATTCCCTGCTAACATACACACGAGGCAAGATTCCTGACACTACACACCTCCTACCACTCTCCCTTATCTTGCCTAACATTTCCGAAATCTTGCCACTAACTCCTCCGACCCACCTGCTCTGATATCGTTCCCACCTACGTGCAAAACTACTACACCCTCCCTCTCCATCCCCCAACTCTCTTCTGCACCTCCTCACTCACTGCCTTCACACCTGCACCAGGCATACACACGTTCGTCCTCCTATCCCTGTCTTTCCCACAGAAAGTGCTATCTAAGTACCTAACCTGAGAGTCACCCACCACACACACCTGAGGTGTGCTAGGCACAACCCTCCTCCTCCTCTCCTCTACCCCCTTCTCTCTCCTTTCACTCACCACAACCACCTCATTCACTTCACTCTCACTCTCCTCCTCCCCCTCCAACAAACCGAACCTATTTTCACACTCAACAGGTTTAGTCCTATCCTCCCTAACTGCCTCCGCTTTCCTTCCCCTCGCAACCTGCCATCTCTGCCCATCCTGACTACTATCTTTCCCAGTCTGGCTCGCCTGCTCCCTCTTCCCCCACTCTACTCTTCCCGACAGAGGGCCAAGCCACCCTGTCGCCCTCAGAAGATCCAACCTTCGGCCTAACACTGATCTCCTGCCTAATTTTTTCCACTGCCTCCCCAAGCCTCTTAACCTCCTCCTTCAACTCAAAGATGAGAACTTCGTTCGCACTTTTCTCCTCACTTAGCTTTCTCATTTCTTCTCGCAATTCTCGGTGCTCAAGAGAAAGAACTAAATTCTCGCTCTTGAGCCTACACATCATACATTCAGAAAAGTCAACGACCTTCCTGTCATGCCCACACATCTCACACACAACAAACTCGCCCAATCCCACCTCAACACTCTCTTTCACGCACTCAATCACACTCTGATATACCTCAGTAGCTACCGCCATACTAATTTACAATCTGTTAACTCACGAACACTATATGTAGCTAACAGACAAATAAAAATACTTGGTGACAGCGGGGTGGGGGAACCACGGTGGTGGGGGGTCTAAGTGAGGTCAACTAATCCTCTTTCAAGGTCAACTTGATGGTTACAAGCCTAGTCTCCTCGCTCTACCAAAATACTTTTAACTCACAAACACTGATTCTAACCACTATTTCACTCTAATCTAACACTTGCAGTACACACCTTCACTTCACTAACACTCAAAAGCACCACACATAGACACCAAGCACAAACACCACTCGCTAACTATAAAAACAACAGCCAAAAACGGAGCGCACACACAACACGTCCACTCGCCACTGCAGCTACCAACGCTAGTGTAAGAGAGTTCCTGAACACACAACACTACCTCGTGACCGCTCATGGACAAGCAGAACATTGACTACAACAATGACTGGCTGGAGTGGCATCGTAGGGTAGGCGAGATGACACGTCCCCCAGCATATTCCCCCCATGACTGACTGATTGAGTGGATGAAAAAATCAACACAGTACAGAGGAGACGAACCATCATTGCTTGAACTAGTATTCACAAAGAAGCAGAGTCCCCTCCCAGTATACAATACCAGAGTTCAATGGGAAGAAATGATCATGTACCATTAGTATTGGAAATGCAGGAAGAGGATGTGATAAGATACAGGGAGGGTTTAAAAAAACAAAGGTTAAATTATGCAAGAGCAAATTTTGAAAAGTTTAGACAATTTTTTGGTGGCATAGGATGGAGGAACATCATGAATGGAAAGACAGTACAGGGAAAATATGAATTATTCCTACAGAAGTATAAAGAGAAAGTGAAGAAATACATAGAAATCTACAGAGTAAGGAAGAGTATACAAGCATGGTACAATGGCAGATGTATAGAAAGTGAGAGGAAAAAGATAAAGCTTGAAAGAAACTCAAAAAGCAGAGAAATGAAAGCAACAGACAGCAGTATAAGGATACAAGAAATGAATATATTAAAGTAAGGAGAGAAGAAACTTTGAGAAAGACATGGTGCAGAAAAGCGAAGATGAACTGAAGCTTTTCTACAACTATATAAATGGTAAGATGAAAAATAAGGAAGCAATAGAAAAAAGCTAAAAGAGGGAAAATATACCAAACAGCAGATAAAATTAATGAATGGGAGGATTTTACAGAACCAAACAGGAAATTGCATTGTCAAGGTTTACAAGAAATCATAATGCACCAAGAAGAAATTGGAAGACTACTAAAAATTTTGGATATCACAAAAGCGATGGGACCGGATGGTGTGTCAGGCTGGGCACTAAAGGAATGTAAGGATCAATTGTTAGAACCAGTTTGGGAAATGGTTACAAGCTCATTAAATGAAAGGAGAGTACCACTGGAATAGAAGCGGGCTAACATAATCTCAAGAGTCAAAGGAAGAAAGTCAACTGAGGCATTAAATTACAGACTGGTGTCACTTACAAGTGTTGTTGGGAAGATGTGTGAAAATGTTATCAAAGAAAAATGGGCTAAATATCTGGAAGAAAAACAAGTTACATTGAACAGACAATTTGGGTTCAGGACAGGAACGTCATGTGTGTCAAATTCATTAAGTTTCTACTCAAGAGTAGTGGACAGACTGGAGCGCAGAGATGAAAGGGTGGACACTGTGTATACCTGGACATAAAAAAATACTTTTTATAAAGTCCCTCATAACACACTACTATGGAAATTTGAGAACATAGGAGGACTGAGAGGAATAATATTAGATTGGAAAAGGGATTACTTGAAGGACAGAAAAATGAGAACTGTGATGAGGGATATATATTCATCCTGGAGTAAAGTATCAAGTGGAGTGACACAGGGGTCAGTTAACCCCCATTATGTTCTAGGTATGTATATGTAAATGACATACAGTATGAAGTGACCAGCTATATTAATCTATTTGTTGATGATGCAAAATTATTAAGAGTAATTAACCCTTTCAGTTCTGGGTCACATTTTTTACCATGAGATTTATCTACGATTAGACCATTTTATTGAAATTAGGAAGGGTCTATATATGTCAAAAGTTTAATGGCCAAAGTCTTCTCTAGTTTAATCTCACACATGAGTTTCTGAAGCTGTGTAAAATCACCATATAGTAAGCAGAGTGAATAAGGAAATGTGTCCTGGTACTGAAGGAGTTAAGACCTGAGAAGACTATTTGCTACTACAGGAAGATATAGACAAAATTTATGAGTGGAATAAGAAGTGGAGGTTCCAATTCAATGCCAAGAAATGCCATGTAATGAAATTAAAAAAGAGTAAGAGAAGACTAGTATGGAATTATTTGATGGGTGAGGAACAAATAATGAAGACTATTATGGAAAGAAAAGAAAAAGGTCTGGGAGTGGTTATACAAGAAACTCTGAGGCCCAAAAAACACATAAGTAAAATATTTGGAACAATATATAAAATGATGACTAATATTAGGGTGGCATTTCAGTACCTGGACAAGGATATCAAATAAAAAAATTATTACGAATATGATACGTCCACAAATGGAATATGCATCAGCAGTGTGGTCGCCGAGTTTGAAAAGGGATATAACAAAATTGGAACGAATCTCAAGGATAACTACAGAGATGGTGCCAGAAATAAAAGACCTAACATATGAAGAAAGGCTGAGGGAAATGGGACTGCCAACCTTAAAAGATAGAAGAGAAAGAGAGGACCTAGTAACAATATATAAAACAGTTGACGACATTGAAAAGATAGACAAGCAAGACCAGGTGCTGGTAACAGAAGCTGAAAGGACAAGAGGATATGTAAAGAAGATCAGGAAGAGGCAATGTGTGAAGGATATTGGAAAATACAGTCTTCCACATAGAATAGTGGAAAAGTGCAATGCTTTGAATGAAGTTTTTACAGCACATAATGTGTATAAATTTAAAGAAAAATTACATAAATGAAGATATGGAGACAAGACACTATGAGTCCCCCTCAAACCCTGTACAATACAACTAGGTAAACACAATTGGGTAAATACACACACAAAAAAATTGGGAAATGGAATTCAATGTGAACAAAAGCCATGTCGTGGAAATGGGAAAGAGTGAAAGACGACCTGTGGGAATCTATAAGATGGGAGATGGAGTAGAACTGGAGAAAGTAAAAAAGGAAAAGGACTTAGGGGTGACGATGGAAGAAAACAATCGACCGGTAAGCTATATTGATAGAATTTTCAGAGAGACATATAATTTGCTAAGGAATATTGGAGTAGCATTTAACTACATGGACAAAGAAATGATGAAAAATTGATAAGTACTATAATAAGACCCAGATTGGAATATGCAAGAGTAGTGTGAACCCCTCATAAAAAGAAACACATAAGGAAGTTGAAGAGACTACAAAAATGGCTACAAGAATGGTTCCAGAATTTGAAGGAATGACATATGAGGAGAGACTACAGGCTTTCGATCTTCCAACATTGGAGCAGAGAAGTTTATAAATTGATCAACGGAATGGACCAAGTGGATAATGAGAAACTGATCCTGAGAGAAGAATATGACAACCGAAGCACAAGATCGCAGAGTAAAAAGCTGAGAAAAGGAAGATGTCTGAGAGATGTTAAAAAATATAGTTTCCCGCAAAGATGTATTGAGACGTGGAACAGTTTAAATGAAGAAGTTGTGTCTGCAACGAGTGTGCATAGTTTTAAAGTAAGATTGGATAAGTGTAGATATGGAGACGGGGCCACATGAGCATAAAGCCCAGAACCTGTAAAACTACAACTAGGTAAATACAACTAGGTAAATACATACACACACACACACACACACATAAGAGGAAGGATATAATACCTGGAGGAGGGACAGGAAGGATAAAGGGGGAGGAAGAGTGCTAATAATGGTTCGTGATAACATATGTGTGGAGGATGTGCAATGTGGAGAGGAAAAAGTGGAAGTATTGGGATTAACAATCAGAACAGAAGATTTGAAGAAAAGAAAAATTATAGTCACTTATGTTCCACCAAAGACTAATACATGAGGATCAGAACATATAGATATGCAAAGAGAGGCAATAAAGTGCCTAGATAATATGATAAGAAAAGATAGAAGAATACTCTTAGTTGGAGACTTTTACTGTAAAAAAATAAACTGGAGAGAGATGGAAGTAATGGATAATGCTGGGCAGTGGAGTGAGAAAGTGTTACAGCTAACTATGGTTAATACAATGGACCAGTGGGTGGAGGAGTCCACAAGATACAGGGGGTAAGAAGAACTATCGTTGCTTGACCTAGTTTTCACATAGAAACCAGAGTCCCCTCCAATCATACAATACCTTAGTCCAATGGGGAAAAGTGATCATGTGACATTAGAGATGCAAATGCAGGAGGAAGACGAGATAAGTTACAGAGAGGACTATAAAGTAGAGAGATTAAATTATGCAGGAGCGGATTTTGAAAAATTAAGGAGGTATTTTGCTTATATTCAGTGGAGTAATATTATGTGCAGGAAGACTGGACAAGAGAAATATGATATATTCTTAAAAAAATACTATGAAGGAGTAAAAAAGTTTGTTCCTGTTTATAAAGTTCAGAAAAAAAATACATACTTGGTACAATGCTAGATGCATACAAGCAAAAAAGGCAAAGGATAAAGCGTGGAAGAAACTTTTAAAGTAAGGAAATTACTATAATAGTCGGCAGTACAAAGATACTAGAAATGAATATATTTGAGTAAGGAGAGAGGAAGAAAGAAAGTTTGAGAAAGATGTAGTGGATAAAAGCAAGGAGGAACCCAAACTTTGCTACAAGTTTATAAATGACAAAACAAAGAATAAGGAAACAATTAAAAAAATAATTAAAGAAGGAAAGACATACCAAACACAGAAAGAAATATGTGAAATAATGAATGAAAGCTTCAAAACAGTATTCACTGAAGATGATGATTTCACAGAACCTAATAGGACTTTGAATTGCCAAGGATTACAGGAGATTGCAGCGCACAAAGAGAATATTGGAAGATTACTGGACAGGTTGGAAGTCAGGAAAGCAATGGGGCCAGATGGTGTATCAGGCTGGGTGTTAAAAGAATGTAAAGAGCAAGTACTGGATCCAATTTGGGAAATAATTAAAAGTTCAATAAATGAAGGGAAAGTTCCACAAGAGTGGGAGAGCCAATGTAATACCGATATTTAAAGGAGGAAAGGCAACTGAACCACTAAAATACAGACCAGTGTCACTTACAAGTGTCGTAGGGAAGTTATGTAAAATAATTATCAAAGAAAAGTGGGTTAAATTTCTAGAAGAGGAACAAGTCATATCAAACAGACAATTTGGATTCAGGATAGGGCAGTCATGTGTATCAAATTTAATAAGTTTCTACTCCAGAGTTATTGCAGGACTTGAAAACAGAGATGGATGGGTAGACACAGTATACCTGGACATTAAAAAGGCATTTGATAAAGTCCCTCAAGGAAGACTTCTTTGGAAACTAGAGAACATAGGAGGACTCCGTGGAACCTTGTTTGAATGGACAAGAGATTATTTGAAGGATAGGGAAATGAGAACTGTGATCAGAGATACATACTCATCTTGGAGTAAGGTAACTAGTGGAGTGCCACAAGGGTCAGTGTTAGCCCCCATTATGTTTCAAGTTTATGTAAACGACATTCACATTGGGATAAACAGCTATATGAATTTATTCACTGATGATGCAAAGTTGCTAAAAGTTATCAAAACCAGAGAGGACTATCTACTGTTACAGAAAGATTTAAACAAGATCTATGAATGGAGCAAGAAGTGGAAATTGGAGTTTAATGCCAAGAAATATCACATAATGGAACTAGGTAAGAGTAAGAAAAGACCAGTATGGAACTATTTAATGGGACAGCAAATAACGAAGACAAATGAGGAAAAAGATCTTGGAGTGATCATACAAGAAAATCTAAGCCCTGATAAACACATAAACAAGATATTTGGACTATCATATAAGATGTTGACTAATATAAGAGTGGCATTTCATTACATGAATAAAGATATGATGAAAAAAATCATCACAAGCATGATACGCCCAAGGCTTGAATATGCAGCAGTGGTATGGTCTCCAAGATCTAAAAAAGATATAAGAAAACTGAAAAGGATACAGAAGATTGCTACAAAGATGGTGCCAGAATTAAAGGACCTCACATATGAAGAACGACAGATGGAAATGGGACTGCCAACCTTACAGGATAGAAGAGAACGTGGGGATCTAATAACAATGTATAAGATAGTAAATGATATTGAAAAAATAGACAAAGAAGACCTGGTGCTGTTGGCAGAAGGAGATAGAAGGACAAGAGGACATGAAAAGATCAGGATGAGGCAGTGTGTGAAGGATGTTTGAAAATACAGTTTTCCACACAGAACGGTGGAAAAATGGAATGCACTGGATAAGGAAATTGTTGCAGCACATAGTGTGCATAACTTTAAAGAAAAACTAGATAAATGGATATATGGAGACAGGACACTATGAGCCCCGCTCGAACCCTGTACAATACAACTAGATAAATAAAACTAGGTAAATACACACACACACACACACACACACACACACACACACACACACAGACCAGTATCACTAACTACTGTAATATGCAAGATGTGTGAAAGAGTAATAAAGAAACAATGGATTGAGTTTCTTGAAGACAACAAATTCTTATCAAATAGCCAATTTGGTTTTAGAAAAGGTTGGTCGTGTGTAACAAATTTATTGAGTTTCTACTCTAGAATAGTTGATAAAGTACAAGAGAGAGAGGGATGCATTGACTGTATTTATTTAGATTTAAAAAAAGCATTTCAAAAAGTGCCACATGAAAGATTGTTATGGAAGTTAGAGAAGATGGGTGGCTTAGAAGGAAGCACATTGAGATGGATAGAAAATTACTTGAGCGGGAGAGAAATAAGGACGGTAGTTAAAGATATGAAGTACAAGAGGAGAGCAATAGACAACGGAGTGCCACAAGGGTCAGTATTGGCGCCAATACTTTTTCTCATATAAATAAACAACATGCCAGAGGGAGTGAACAGCTACATAAATCTGTTTGCGGATGATGCGAAACTGTGCAGAGTCATAAAACAAAAAGACAATTGTGAAATACTGCAGGAAGACTTACACAAGATCTAGAAATGGAGTAAAAAAGGGGAGATGGAATTCAAGGAGGACAAAAGCCATGTCATGGAAATGGGAAAAAGTGAAAGACGACCAGTGGGAATTTATAAGATGGGAGATGGAGTAGAACTAGAGAAAGTAAAAAAGGAAAAGGACTTGGGACTGACGATGGAAGAAAACAATCAACCAGTAAGCCATATTGATAGAATTTTCAGAGACATATAATTTGCTAAGGAATATTTCACTACATGGACAAAAAAATGATGAAGAAATTCATAAGTACTAAAATAAGACCAAGATTGGAATATGCAGGAGTAGTGTGGACCCCCCATAAAAAGAAACACATAAAGAAATTGGAGACTACAAAAAATGGCTACAAGAATGGTTCCAGAATTTAAAGGGATGACATATGAGGAGAGACTAAAAGCTATGGATCTACCAACCCTGGAACAGAGAAGAGAAAGAGGAAATCTGATACAAGTTTATAAATTGATTAACAGAATAGATCAAGTGGATAATGAGAAACTAATCCTGAGAGAAGAATATGACATTAGAAGCACAAGATTGCATAGTAAGAAACTGAGGAAGGGAAGATAACTGAGAGATGTTAAAAAATATTGTTTCCCACAAAGGTGTGTTAAGACTTGGAACAGTTTGAGTGAGGAAGTGGTGTCAGCAACGAGTATGCATATTTTTAAAGAAAAATTGGATAAGTGTACATATGGAGACAGGGCCACACGAGCATAAAGCCCAGGCCCTGTAAAACTACAACTAGGTAAATATAACAAGGTAAATACACACCGCGTAGTGTAGTGGTTAGCACGCTCAACTCACACTCAAGAGGGTCCGGGTTCGAATCCCAGGGGCAGCGAGGCAAATGGGCAAGCCTCTTAATGTGTAGCCCCTGTTCACCTAGCAGTAATTAGGTACGGGATGTAACTCGAGGGGTTGTGGCCTCGCTTTCACGGTGTAATTACCTAGTTGTATTTACCTAGTCGTAGTTTTACAGGGTCTGGGCTTTATGCTCGTGTGGCCCCGTCTCCATATCTACACTTATCCAATCTTACTTTAAAAGAGTGCACACTCTTTGCAGACAATACTTCTTCATCTAAACTGTTCCACGTCGCAATACATCTCTGCGGGAAACTATATTTTTTAATATCTCTCAGACATCTTCCCTTTCTCAGCTTTTTACTATGCAATCTTGTGCTTTGGATGTCATATTCTTCTCTCAAGATCAGTTTCTCATTATTCACTTGGTCCATTCCGTTGATCAATTTATAGACTTGTATCAGGTCTCCTCTCTCCCTTCTTTGTTCCAAGGTTGGTAGATCCATAGCCTTTAGTCTCTCCTCATATGTCATCCTTCAAGTTCTGGGACCATTCTTGTAGCCATTTTTGTAGCCTCTCAATTTTCTTATGTGTTTCTTTTATGAGGGTCCACACTACTCCTGCATATTCCAATCTAGGTCTTATTATAGTATTTATCAATTTCTTCATCATTTCTTTGTCCATGTAGTGAAATGCTACTCCAATATTCCTCAGCAAATTATATGTTTCTCTAAAAATTCTATCAATATGGCTTACTGGTTGATTGTTTTCTTCCATCATCACTTCTAAGTCCTTTTCCTTTTTTACTTTCTCCAGTTCTACTCCATCTCCCATCTTATAGATTCCCACGGGTCATCTTTCACTCTTTCCCATTTCCATGACATGGTTTTTGTTCACATTGAATTCCATTTCCCACTTTTTGCTCCATTCCCATATCTTATTTAGGTCTTCTTGCAGTATTTCACAATTCTCTTCTTGCTTTATAACTCTGCACAGTTTCGTATCATCTGCAAACAAATTTATGTAGCTGTTCACTCCTTCTGAGCATGTCGTTAATATAAATGAGGAAAAGTATTGGTGCCAATACTGACCCTTGTGGCACTTTGCTTTCTACTGCTCTTCACTTGGACTTCATATCTTTAACTACTGTCCTTATTTCTCTCCCCCTCAAATAATTTTCTATCCATCTCAATGTGCTTCCTTTTAAGCCACCTTCTCCTCTAACTTCCATATTAATCTTGCATGTGGCACTTTGTCAAACGCCTTTTTTAAATCCAAATAAATACAGGCAATCCATCCCTCTCTCTCTTGTACTCTATCACCTATTCTAGAATAGAAACTCAGTAAATTAGTTACACAAGACCGTCTTTTCCTAAAACCAAATTGGCTATTTGATATTAATTTGTTGTCTTCAAGGAACTTGATCCATTGTTTCTTTATTATTCTTTCACACATCTTGCATATTACACTAGTTAGTGATACCGGTTTGTAATTCAAAGGTTCTTCCTTCCTTCCGCTCTTATATATGGGAACCACCTCAGCTCTTTTCCATTCTACTGGTACTGTTCCATTTTCTATTGAGCATTTTATGATGTTGTATATAGGACTTGTTAGTTCTTCCCTACATTCTTTCAGTATTCTGCCTGAGACTTCATCTGGTCCCATTGCCTTGTCTTCATCCAGTGTAGACTTGTTTTCATGAATACAGTATTAGAGAAGCATGAGTAAGGAAGAGATTACATCTAAATGCAAGTATGAGACCAGGGAAAAAATGCAAAAAGAGGATGAATATGTTGATGAGGCTGAAAGGCCATTCGAAGGTTTTGATACGGCAAATACTTCCCTACTTAATAGAGTGTTAACTATTGAACGTAAATTAGAAAAATGAATAAAGAAGAGTATGGGAATTAAAGAGAACAAAGAACAGGAAAAAATTTAAGAAACTGAAAGAAAGGATAAAAAGAGTGGAAAAAAACAAAACTAGGCTAAGAGCAGAAAATGAGGAACTGAAAAAGGAAGTAGCTAAGTACAAGAAACAGATGGAAGAATGACTCGGCAAAGCCGAGAAAGAAAAAGAGGAACTGACAGATCTAGTAAACAAAGAAGAGAAGAAAGTATAGGACGTGATTAAAAAAGAAGTACAGGCATGGAGAGTCCAAGATAAGAAAGACAAGGAAAATTTTCAGGAAGTGTTTCAAGAACAGTTAAAAGAAAGAGATGAGAATATGGCAAACAAAATTATAGGAGTCCTTAAGAAAAAAGTAAATCTAGTAAGGGAAATTGCAGAAAAAAAAGTGTAATCATTTTTTGCCTGAAAGAAAAAAATGTAAAATATAGACCAAGAAGGGAAAAAAAGGAAATGAAATCAGTCAAAGATCTACTAAAGAATCTAAATGACGAGGATAGACAGAACTTATAAGAGGAGGTAGAAGAAATCCACAGAATGGGACCATATCAAGAAGGAACAGTGAGACCAATTAAGATACTATTAAAATCACTAGCAGCAACAAAAGGAATACTATATAGAACGACAAAACTCAGAGAAACAGAAGGTTGCAAGATATATGTGTATATATATATATATATACACCTGCCGCCCGGTGGAATACTCCAGGAGAGGTACTTACGGGGATGTAGGCAGTGCTGCAGACTGAGTGATTCCCGTGTCCTCTCTTCCGGTTCCTTTGTGGTCTCATTTATACAATTGAGCAGCTGCAGCCTGCCCTCTAAAGACAACTTCTACTACTTCCTACACTACACTACAACACCTTACACTTTTACACTCTCTTCAAATCAAAATTTAATAATGGCTTCACCACGCCCTGCCTCGGAGTCCCCTCTGGGAGGGACCATAAATGTCCCCAGGTCGGACTGCCCCTCTGCTGTCGACCTTGGGTGTCTTGACACTTCATCTAATACTTTCACTATCAATTTCTGCAACATTCGTGGCCTTCGTTCTAATTTTCAATCTGTGGAACACCACCTCTCCTCTACTAAACCTCATCTTCTCTTCCTAACGAAACACAGTTGTCTGTGACTACTGACAGCAGCCCTTTTCTGTTCCTCCTACTTGCTCTATCCTCATTTTCAATCCAAAGCTGGATGTTGCGCGTAACGACACCACTTGCTCTCGTGCCCACAATCTTGAATCTTCAGAATTTTCTACCATCTGGCTAAGACTTCAATGTCACTCTCTAACTAAATTCATCTGTGCTGTATACCTCTCACCTAATTCCTCTGACTATGTAAAATTCTTTGACTATTTGACTTCCAAGGTGGAGCACATCTTATCTCACTTTCCTTTTGCTGAGATCTCCATTTTAGGGATTTCAATGTTCACCACCAGCTTTGGCTTTCATCTTCTTTCACTGACCAACCTGGTGAACAAACCTTCAACTTTGCTATCCTTCATGACCTAGAGCAGCTAGTGAAGTTCCCTACCCGTATTCCTGACCGCCTTGGAGACACGCCCAACATTCTTGATCTTTTCCTAACCTCCAACCCTTCTGCTTACTCTGTTAAACTTTCCTCTCCGTTGGGCTCCTCCGACCACAATCTAATTTCCGTTACCAGTTCTATCACTCCAGTGCAGCCTCAGGACCCGCCTAAGCGGAGGTGCTTCTGGCATTTTAACTCTGCTAAGTGGGAGGAACTAAGGCAGTACTATTCTGATTTCCTTGGGATGATTATTGTTTTCATGTCAGAGATCCTTCTCTTTGTGCCGAGCGCATAACAGAGGTGATTATCTCTGGCATGGAGCTATACATTCCTCATACTTTCTCTAACCCTAAAGCTAAAAAGCCTTGGTTTAACTCTGCTTGTTCTCGTGCTGTCAATGATAGAGAGGCGGCTCACAAACGGTTCCGTAGCCATCCAACTGCTGAAACTCATGCCCTATATATTTCTGCCCGTAATCATGCCAAATCTATTCTCCAACTTACTAAAACTCTTTCATCAATAGAAAATGTCAAAGTCTTTCCAATTCTAACTCCTCTCGAGATTTCTGGCATCTAGCCAATAATATCTCTAACAACTTTACTTCTTCGTCTTTCCCTCCTTTACTTCATCCAGATGGCTCTACAGCTGTCTCTTCTTTTCTAAAGCTGAACTCTTCGCTCAAACCTTTGCTACCAACTCAACTTTGGATGATTCTGGGCATATTCCTCCTACTCCTCCACCCTCTGACTAATTCATCCCTAAAATTAAAATTCTTTATAAAGACGTTTTCCTGGCCCTCTCTGGCCTTGATTCTCGGAAGGCTTACGGTCCGGATGGAGTCCCTCCTGTTGTTCTCAAAAACTGTGCTTCCGAACTCGCTCACTGCCTGGTCAAACTCTTTCATCTGTGTCTCTCTACTTCTATTTATCCTTCTTGCTGGAAGTTTGCTCACATTCAACCTGTCCCTAAAAAGGTGACCACTCCAATCCTTCTAACTACCGCCCTATAGCTTTGATTTCCTGCCTTTCTAAAGCCTTTGAGTCTATCCTTAATAGGAAGATAATGAGGCATCTATCAGCTCACAACCTTCTCTCTGATTGCCAGTATGGTTTCCGTAAAGGCAGATCTACTGGTGATCTTCTTACTTTCCTAACTGAATCTTGGTCATCCTCTTTAGGGACTTCGGTGAAACCTTTGCTGTCGGCCTTGACATATCGAAAGCCTTCGATAGAGTCTGGCACAAATCTTTAATTTCTAAACTACCCTCCTACGGATTCTATCCTTCTCTCTGTACCTTCATCTCCAGTTTCCTTTCCGATCGTTCTATTGCTGCTGTAGTAGACGGTCACTGTTCTTCCCTAAAACTATCAACAGTGGTGTTCCACAGGGTTCTGTCCTATCACCCACTCTCTTTCTATTATTCATCAATGATCTCCTAAATCTGACTCAATGCCCTATCCACTCCTATGCTGATGATACCACCCTGCATTATTCAACAGCGTTCAACAGACGCCCAACCCAACAACAATTAAATGACTCAAGGCGAGATGCTATAGGACGCCTAACTTCTGATCTTTCACTTGTTTCTGATTGGGGCAGAGAAAACCTGGTTTTGTTCAATGCCTCAAAACTCAATTTCTACAACTATCTACTCGACATAACCTTCCAGACAACTATCCTCTCTTCTTCAATAACACTCAACTTCCCTCTCCTCTACATTAAACACACTCGGTCTATCCTTCACTAAAAATCTAAACTGGAAATTTCACATCTCTACTCTTGCTAAATCAGCTTCCAAGAAGTTAGGTGTCCTATGGCGTCTTCGTCCATTTTCTCTCCCTCCCAGCTGCTTGCTCTGTACAAGGGCCTTATCCGCCCGTGTATGGAGTATGGCTCTCATGTCTGGGGATCCACACACAGCTTTACTAAACAAGGTGGAATCTAAAGCTTTTCGTCTTATCAACTCTTCTCCTCTAACTGACTGTCTTGATTCTTTAAGTCACCGCCGCAATGTTGCATCTTTATCTGTCTTCTACCGCTGTTTTCATGCTGTCTGCTCTTCTGAACTTGTTAACTGCATGCCTTCCCCTCTCCTGCGGCCTCGCTGCACAAGACTCTCTACTTCTTCTCATCCCTATTCTGTCCATCTTCCTAATGCAAGAGTTAACCAGTATCTTCACTCCTTCATTCCCTACACTGGTAAACTCTGGAACTCTCTACCTGTGTCTGTATTTCCACCTGCCTATGACTTAAACTCTTTCAAAAGAGGAGTGTCAAGACACCTCTTACGTTAACTGGACCCTCCTTTTAGATTTTTTGTTTTTCTCTTTCTACTTTCCTCTTAACAGGGCCTGGCAACCAGCGGGATTTTTTTTTTCCAGCACTTTGTTTTCCCTTGGCCAGTGCCCTTGTAATGTAAAAAAAAAATATATATATATATATATATATATATATATATATATATATATATATATATATATATATATATATATATATATATATATATATATATATACATATAAAGAAAAATAGAAACGAGAAGGAAAGGAAGAGACACAACGAACTGGTGACAGAAGCAAGAGAAAAGAATAATGAAAGGTCAGAGGAGAAGAAGAAGGCATTTTTTTGGAGAATTATAAGAGACAGGATAAGGAAATGGTATATAAAAGAGAAGGAAGAGAAAAAAAATAGAGCAAATTTAATTAAAAATTATAAGAACAAGATATTAAAAATTATGTATATGAACATAGATGGGGTTTTATCAAGTAAATTAGAATTAAGAGATTACATAAAGAAAGACGAACCGGATATTATATGCCTGGCTGAAACAAAATTAAATGAGGCAATAAAAATAGTCATGGATAATAGGTATAATGTATAGAGGAGAAACAGAGTGGGTAAAGGAGGATGAGGAGTCATGAGTGTGGGGAAGGAAAAGCAGAAGTACTGTATATTATGATACATATTAATAAAAAGAGTTAACAATCATTAGAACATATGTGCCACCAAAAAAAAAAATTCATGGAGCAATCAAGAATATAAAGACATGATAGATGACACAATAAGGAGTCTAACGAGAATCATTAAAGAAAGGAGAAAAGTGATATTAGTAGGAGATTTCAACTGTAAGGAGGTGGATTGGGAAAATTATGAAAGTGGTATGAGGGAAGAAGCCTGGGGAGATAGATTCCTGAATCTAATAATAGATAATATGATGGACCAAAGAGTAAAGGAAAACATAAGATTCAGAGGAAACGATGAGCCGGCGAGATTGGACCTGGTTTTTTCAATGGGTTATACAAATGAACGATGATATTAGATATAAGTGCCCACTGGGAAAGAGTGACCATGTAATATCAGAAATGGATATAGAAGAGGGAAATGAAGATAGAGACGAATCATACAAAGGAGACTGAATAAACTACAGAAAGGCTGATATTGAGAACCTCAAGAACTATTTCAAAAAACGTTAACTGGGAAGAGATGGAAAACTCAGAGAGGGTGCAAGAGAAATATCACTTATTTTTGGAAATATACAAAACAGGAGTCAGGGTATATGTCCCGAAATATATACCTAAAGAAGAAGAGTCAGGGTATATGTCCCGAAATATATACCTAAAGAAGAAGAGTCAGGGTATATGTCCCGAAATATATACCTAAAGAAGAAGGAAAGAAAGATTGGTTTAACAAAAGGTGTGGTAGGGCAAAGGAAAAAAGATATGGAGCATGGAATAGGTGGAGGAGAAATAGAAATCCAAAAAATAAGGAAAACTTCAAAGCAGCGAGAAATGAATATGCTAAGGTGAGAAAGGAAGAAGAAAGGAACTATGAAAAGGACATTCTCGAAAAACGTAAGGAGCAACCGAAATTGTTCTACACATTCATATATAAAAAAATAAGGCAAAAAGAAACAATAGAAAGGTTAAAAGGAGAGAATGGGATGGTAAAAGACTCAAAAAGTATGGCAGAACTGTTAAATAGTAAATTTCAGATCTTTACTAAGGAATCCAAATTTAAAAGACCAAGGGGTAATAGAGAGACTGTCTATATGAAAGAGATTAAAGTAACCAAGCTTGAAATAAAAGAGTTGATGATGGAATTAGATGAAGAGAAGGCAATGGGACCGGATGAAATCTCAGGGAGAATATTAAAAGAATGTAGGGAAGAACTAGCAAGTCCTATATACAACATCATAAAATGCACAACAGAAAATGGAACAGTACCAGTAGAATGGAAAAGAGCTGAGGTGGTTCCCATATATAAGAGTGGAAGGAAAGAAGAAGACCGGTATCACTAACTAGTGTAATATGCAAGATGTGGGAAAGAGTAATAAAGAAACAATGGATTGAGTTTCTTGAAGACAACAAATTATTATCAAATAGCCAATTTGGTTTTAGAAAAGATTAGTCGTGTGTAACAAATTTCCTGAGTTTCTACTCTAAAATAGTTGATAGAGTACAAGAGTGAAAGGGATGGATTGATTGTATTTATTTGGATTTAAAAAAGGTGTTTGATAAAGTGCCACATGATAGATTACTGTGGAAGTTAGAGGAAAAGGGTGGCTTAAAAGGAAGCACATTGAGATGGATGGAAAATTATTTGAAGGGGAGAGAAATAAGGATGTTAGTTAAAGCTATGAAGTCCAAGTGGAGAACAGTAGAAAGCGGAGTGCCACAGGGGTCAGTATTGGCCCCAATACTTTTCTCATATATATAAACGACATGCCAGAGGGAGTGAACAGCTACATAAATCTGTTTGCAGACGATGTGAAACTGTGCAGAGTTATAAAGCAAAAAGAGGATTGTGATTTTTTTTTTTTTTACGGTAAGGCCTATAGCGCCTGTAGACACACTTGAAGAGTGTATGGGAAGCGCTGTTCAGCTTCCGCCCATTAGTGGCGCAGGCAATTTTATTTATAGTGGTACCCATATTAGGGCCCATATCACCGCCCAAGCTCATCTTGAGTGTAACCACCTAGAACCTGGGTATCATGGTGATATGTAGGTAACTTTAAACCACTCGACAAATGACAAAGTGTTTTAAGGCTGTACGTGGTGGGATTCGAACCTATGCATGGACGTCTGCCCGATCCCACGCTCACCACCTTATCCACTATGCCATCGCCTCCCCTACTGTAGGAAGACTTAAATAAGATCTGGAAATGGAGTAAAAAATGGGAGATGGAATTCAATGTGGACAAAAGCTATGTCATGGAAATGGGAAAGAGTGAAAGACAACCAGTGGGAATCTATAAGATGGGAGATGGAGTAGAACTGGAGAAAGTAAAAAAGAAAAAGAACTTAGGAGTGACGATGGAAAAAAACATTCAACCGGTAAGCCATGTTGATAGAATTTTCAGAGAGACATATAATTTGGTAAGGAATATTGGATTAGCATTTCACTACATGGACAAAGAAATGATGAAGAAATTCATATGTACTATAATAAGACCCAGATTGGAATATGCAGGAGTTGTGTGGACCCCCCATAAAAAGAAACACATAAGGAAGTTGGAGAGACTACAAAAAATGGCTACAAGAATGGTTCCAGAATTTGAAGGGATGACATATGAGGTTATGGATCTACCAACCCTGGAACAGAGAAGGGAGAGAGGCGATCTGATACAAGTTTATAAATTAATTAACGGAATCGATCAAGTGGATAATGAGAAACTGATCCTGCGAGAAGAATATGACATTAGAAGCACAAGATTGCATATTAAAAAACTGAGGAAGGGAAGATGTCTGAGAGATGTTAAAAAATATAGTTTCCTGCAAAGATGTGTTGTGACTTGGAAGTTGGAACAGTTTGAGTGAGGAAGTGGTGTCAGCAAAGAGTGTGCATAGCTTTAAAGAAAAATTGGATAAGTGTAGATATGGAGACGGGCCACACAAGCGTAAAGCCCAGGCCCTGTAAAACTATAACTAGGTAAATACAACTAGGTAAATACAGCGCGCAGACACTGTGCTGACCACACGCATCTGAGCAGCTTGCAGAGAATAACTAGAAAAGGAGTTGGAGACTGGCCTAGACACATGTAGAGCAGGAAGAGGGGACCATAGGTTCTCCTGTCTCCAAATTAAATAAGTGTTGGATCATATACACGAAAAAAATAACGAGAGACTGATGAAACAGAGAAGTGCTGCCAAGCGTATGGCGGAATAAAAAAAACGTCATCGTGGGAAAATCAACGGTACATGGAAACTCCTGTTGGTCTAAGGAAACTAACGGATGATATTATGGACAACGATTTTTCATGATTCAGGGACAAATGAGTTAATATGAGATCGCTAATCAGCGTAGAAAGGGAATTTAGGTATATGAAGGAGGTGATGTCAAGTCTAATGGATAAACAGGACCGGCTGATAACGGAAAACACAGACCTGAAATTGAAATTAGTAGAAAGGGAGAAGGTCAGCAAATTAAATCAGGAAGTGAAAGAGGATATACAACAAATAAAGAAACAAAATGACGTACTAAAAGCCACATGCCAAGATTACAAAAGCTCCTTAAGGAGCTTGCAGGTTAAAGTGCAGGACGGTAATGCAGACAGGGCAGAAGGTGGATTGGGTGGTAACAAGCTGAAGGAACTACGAAATTAATGGAAACAGGAGCAAGAAGAGGAAAAACTTAAAATTTCAGAGGTTGTAAAGAGACAAATTCAGGAGAACACAAGTCACTATAATTGAAGTTATTAAAGAGAAAGAAGATCTGATGCGGGATGCAGTGGACAAGAAAAAAGCTTCATGATTTTTGTGATGAAGGAAAAGAAAAATCCAAATAAATTCACGAGAGAATGTGAAGAAAGAGAATGGCCAAAACTGTTATCAAACGAGTACAAGAGAGCACACAAGAATTAGACCAGGAGGTAGAGGAAGTGATCAGGCTAGGAAGATACAATGAAGGGGGTAGGAGACCAATGAAGGTGAGAATGAGATCTCAAGTGGCTGTAGAGGAAATTACGGTTAGGAAAGGGAAGCTGGCCGATGATGTTGAACACAGATATATGGATAAAAAGAAATATGAACTTAAAGGAAAGGGAAAATGAGAAAGTGCTAAGAAGTGAAGCTAAGGAAAAAAAAAATGAGAAAAGGACAGAGATAGAGAAGAAGAATTTTTATTGGAGGGTTCTGGATATGAGATAAAGAACTGGTACCTAAGGAAGAAAGAGGTCAAGGAGGAGGCATAAAATTAAGAGTGACTTATACTAATATAGATGGCTTGTTATCAAGCATATTGTAAGTTAGGGATTATTTGAAAGAAAAAAAGCCAGATGTAATGTGCATCATTGAAACAAAACTGAGAGGAGAGATCCATGTCAACATTAAAGAAGAGGGATATAATACCTGGAGGAGGGACAGGAAGGATAAAGGGGAAGGATGAGTGCTAATAATGGTTCATGATAATATATGTGTGGGGGATGTGCATATAATATGGTGAGGACAAAGTGGAAGTAATGGGAGAAGCAATCAAAACAGGAGATTTGAAGAAAAGAAAAGAACAGAAGACATAAAGATATACAAAGAGAGGTGATAAAGTGCCTAGATTAACATGATAAGAGATAGAAGAATACTTTTAGTTGGAGACTTCAACTGTAAAAAAGTAAACTAGAGAGAGATAGAAGCAATGGATAATGCTGGGCAGTGGAATGAGAAAGTGTTACAGTTAATTATGGTTAATGCAATGGACCAGTGGCTGGAGAAGTCAACAAGGTACAAGTGAGAAGAAGTACCATCGTTGCTTGACCTAGTTTTCACAAAGAAACCAAAGCCCCCTCCAGTCATACAATACCTTAGTTCAATGGGGAGAAGTGATCATGTAACATTAGGGATGCAAATTCAGGAAGAAGGTGAGATAAGTTACAGAAAAGACTGTAAAGGATAGAAATTAAATTATGCAAGAGCAGATTTTGAAAAATTAAGTATCCATTTTGCTGATATTGAGTGGAGTAATATTATGTACAGAAAGACAGTACAAAGGAAATATGATATATTCTTACAGAAATATAATGAAGGAATAAAAAAAGTTTGTACCTGTTTATAGAGTTCAGAAAAAAATACATGCTTGGTACAATGCTAGATGTATATAAGCAAAAAATGCAAAAGATAAAGCGTGGAAGAAACTTATAAAGCAGAGAAATGACTATAACAGACGCCAGTACAAAGATGCCAGAAATTAATATATTAAGAGTAAGGAGAGAGGAAGAAAGAAACTTTGAGAAAGATGTAGTAAATAAAAGCAAAGATTACCCAAACTTTTCTACAAGTTTATAAATGGCAAAACAAAGAATAAGGAAACAATTGAAAAAATAATTAAAGAAAGGAAGAAATACTAAACAGAGAAGGAAATGTGTGAAATAATGAATGAGAGCTTCAAAACGGCATTCACTGCAGATGATTTCACAGAACTTAATAGGATGTGAGATTGCCAAGGATTACAGGAGATCGCAGTGCGCAACGAGGATATTAGAAGATTATTGGATAAATTGGAAGTCAGAAAAGCAATGGGGGCTAGATGGTGTATCAGGCTGGGTGTTAAAAGAATGTAAAGAGCAACTACTGGAGCCAATTTGGGAAATAATTACAAGTTTAATAAATGAAGGGAAAGTTCCGCTAGAATGGAAGAGAGCCAATGTAATACTGATATTTAAAGGAGGAGAGGCAATTGAACCACTAAACTACAGACCAGTGTCACTTACAAGTGTCTTTGGGAAGTTATGTGATATAATTATCAAAGAAAAATGGCTTAAATTTCTAGAAGAGGAGCAAGTCATATTGAACAGAAATTTGAGTTCAGGACAGAGCGGTCATGTGTATCAAACTTATCAAGCTTCTACTCGAGTTATTGCAGGACTTGAAAACAGAGCTGCATGGGTAGACACAGTATAAATGGATATTAAAAAGGCTTTTGATAAAGTCCCTCACAGAAGACTACTTTGGAAACTAGAGAGCATAGGAGGACTGTGAGGAACTTTGCTTGAATGGACAAGAGATTATTTGAAGGATAGGGAAAAGAAAACTGTGATCAGAGATACATACTCATCTTGGGGTAAAGTAACTAGCGGATTGCCACAAGGGTCAGTGTTAGCCCGCATTATGTTTCATATTTATGTAAACGACATTCACATTGGGATAAACTTGTTCGCTGATGATGCAAAGCTGCTATGAGTTATCAAAATCAGAGAGGACTGTCTGCTGTTGAAGGAAGATATAAACAAGATCTATGAGTGGAGCATGAAGTGGAAATTAGAGTTTAATGCCAAGAAATGTCACATAATGGAACTAAGAAAGAGTAAGAGAAGACTAGTATGGAACTATTTGATGAGAGAGGAACAAATAATGAAGACTAAAGAGGAAAAAGATCTGGAAGTGATCATACAGGAAAATCTCAGCCCTGAAAAACACATAAGCAAGATATTTGGACTATCACATAAAATGTTGACTAATATAAGAGTGGCATTTAATTAAATGCATAAAGATATGATGAAAAAAATCATCACAAGCATGATACGTCCACGGCTGGAATATGCAGCAGTGGTATGGTCTCCGAGCTCTAAAAAGATATAAGAAAATTGGAAAGGATACAGAGGATTGCTACAAAGATAGTGCTAGAATTAAAGAACATGAAGAACAACTGAAGGAAATAGGATTGCCAACCTTACAAGATAGAAGAGAACGTGGGGACCTAATAACAATGTATAAGATAGTAAATGATATTGAAAAGATAGACAAAGAAGATCTGGTGCTGTTGACAGAAGATGGAAGGACAAGAGGACATGAAAAAAAGATCAGGATGAGGCAGTGTGTGAAGGATATTGGAAAATACAGTTTTCCACACAGATCGGTGGAAAAATGGAATGCATTGGATAATGAAGTTGTTACAGCACATAATGTGCATAACTTTAAGGAAAAATTAGATAAATGGAGATATGGAGACAGGACACTATGAGCCCCGCTTGAACCTTGTACAATACAACTAGGTAAATATAACAAGGTAAAATAAACACATGCACACACACACACACATATGGATATGGGGCCACACGAGCATAAAGCCCAGGCCCTGTAAAACTACAACTAGGTAAATACAACTAGGTAAATACACACACACTGGCAAATGCTCAATAGAAAATGGAACAGTACCAGTAGAATGGAAAAAAGCTGAGGTGGTTCCCATACTTAAGAGTGGAAGGAAGGAAGAACCTTTAAATTACAGACCGGTATCACTAACTAGTGTAATATGCAAGATGTGTGAAAGATTAATAAAGAAACAATGGATCGAGTTCCTTGAAGACAACAAATTAATATCAAATAGCCAATTTGGTTTTAGAAAAAGACGGTCGTGTGTAACTAATTTACTGAGTTTCTACTCTAGAATAGTTGATAGAGTACAAGAGAGAGAGGGATGGGTTGACTGTATTTATTTGGATTTAAAAAAGGCATTTGACAAAGTGCCACATGCAAGATTACTGTGGAGGTTAGAGGAGAAGTGTTGCTTTAATGAAAGCACATTGAGATGGATGGAAAATTATTTGAGGGGGAGAGAAATAAGGATGGTAGTTAAAGATATGAAGTCCAATTGGAGAGCAGTACAAAGCGGAGTGCGACAGGGGTCAGTATTAGCACCAATACTTTTCCTCATATATATAAACGACATGCCAGAAGGAGTAAACAGCTACATAAATCTGTTTGCAGATGATATGAAATTGTGCAGAGTTATAAATCAAAAAGAGGATTGTGAAATACTGCAGGAAGACCTAAATGAGATCTGGGAATGGAGTAAAAAATGGGAAATGGAATTCATTGTGGACAAAAACCATGTCATGGAAATGGGAAAGAGTGAAAGATGACCTGTGGGAATCTATAAGATGGGGAGATGGAGTAGAACTGGAGAAAGTAAAAAAGGAAAAGGACTTAGGAGTGACGATGAAAGAAAACAATCAACCGGTAAGCCATATTGATAGAATTTTCAGAGACATATAATTTGCTAAGGAATATTGGATTAGCATTTCACTACATGGACAAAGAAATAATGAAGAAATTGATAAGTACTATAATAAGACCCAGATTGGAATATGCAGGAGTAGTGTGGACCCCTCACAAAAAGAAACACATAAGGAAGTTGGAAAGACTACAAAAAATGGCTACAAGAATGGTTCCTGAATTTGAAGGGATGACATATGAGGAGAGATTAAAGGCTATGGATCTACCAACCCTGGAACAGAGAAGGGAGAGAGGGTATCTGACACAAGTTTATAAATTGATGAACGGAATGGACCAAGTGGATAATGAAAAACTGATCCTGAGAGAAGAATATGACATTTGAAGCACAAGATCACATAGTAAAAAGCTGAGAAAGGGAAGATGTCTGAGAGATGTTAAAAAATATAGTTTCCCACAAAGATGTGTTGAGACGTAGAACAGTTTGAGTGAAGAAGTGGTGTCAGCAACGAGTGTGCATAGTTTTAAAGAAAAGTTGGATAAGTGTAGATATGGAGACGGGACCACACGAGCATAAAGCCCAGGCCCTGTAAAACTACAACTAGGTAAATACAACTAGGTAAATACACATACACACACACACACACATTTCTTTGGGTATATACTAAGTACACTGACTCACTGAGTGAGAATGAACAAAGGTACTTAGTAACTTTGGGGACCAATTGTCTTGAGTCTCAACTGATTTGGGGACCAGTTATCTTGGGTCTCAACTGACTTGGTAATGAACTGTCTAGAGTTTCAATTGACTTGTGGACCATATGACCTGAGTAACAAACTCTTAGATACCATTTGACTTTAAACCCCTCTGTCTATTGACTTTTACCTTTCCTTCTTGCTGGAAGTTTTCCTGTTCCTAAAAAAGATGACCATTCTAATCTCTCATACTACTACCCTACTACTCTTGCATGTGTAAAATTTTTAATCTATCTTCAATAGGAAGATTATTAAACATCTGTTCCTACACATTCTTCTATCTGATCACAAGTATGGCTTCTGTCAAGGCCACTCTACTGGTGATCTGGCTTTCCTTACCGAGTCCTGATCATCGTCTTTCAGTGATTTCGGTGAAATGTTTCCTGTTGCATTAGACATATCAAAAGCTTTTGATATGTCTAATAGCTTTAATCTCAGAACTAACTTCTTATGGCTTCTTTCCTTTTTCTGCAATTTTCTCTCAAGTTTCCTCTCCAACCATTCCATTCTATAAGTGCTCCTAAATCTATCATTAGTGGTGTTCCTCAAGGTTCTGTCCTATCACCCACTCTCTTCCTATTATTTATTAATGATTTCTCAACCAAACTTCTTATGCTATGCACTCTTACGCTGATGATACCACCTTTCCACGTCTTTTCAGAGATGACCAACCCTTCAGGAAATCAATATATCACACAGGGAAGCCACAAAATGTCAGACTTCAGATTTTTATAAGGTTTCTGATTGAGCAGAGAAAACTTAGTCGTGTTCAGTGCCTCAAAACTCAATTCCTCCATCTATCAATTTGACACAACCTTCCAGACAACTATCCTCTCTTCTTCAATGACACTCAACTGACCCCATCTTCTACACTGAATATCCTCAAACTGTCCTTTACTCCTAATCTAAACTGGAAACTTCACATCTCATCTCTTGCTAAAACAGCTTCTATGAAGTTAGGCATTCTGAGGCATCTCTGCCAATTTTTCTCACCCCCTCCTTAACTCTTTACAAGGGTCTCTGTTATCGCCGTGGCGCAGAAACAAAGCATGCATAAGTTTAACCCCTAAAGGGCCGGCCTGGGTGGTCATCTACAACATCCACAGGACTGGCACCTCAGCACCAAACACCGAAAATAGCCTATATTCACACACTTGATTCTGCTGAACTACAATGCAATAACAAATTACTTTGTCGTCATAGTCATCATCAACTCTTCTTCTTTTTAATTATTGCATGAAAACGTTTCTATGTGCTGTGGTTTTGGAGAAATATTGAGTTGAAGAGGAGAGACTTTTGAGTTAGCGAGGCTCTTGCCCGCTCTGCTCGTTTCGCTTGTGTGGCCTTGACTAGTGCGTAATGAAAACGGATGCCCCCATGCTCTAATTCTTATATATAGTCAATACTCTAAGCTTTCTCTATGTAATCATCAACAGCGACTGTCCTCACAGTAGATGTAAAAGGACGTGCAGGTTCTTCTGAAGCTGCTTCAGGTGTTGATTGAGCAAAATCAGAATCATTTGTACTTGTATCTGTATCTTCACTACCTTCATTCTCTATGCTCACGTCACTTAGTTCAAGTTCCTCGGGATCACTTGATAAGTACGAGGAGACAGTTCTATTGAGTTCCGTAGTATTCTGCTGTCGCTAAGAAGTGAAGCACGTGGTCGAGCTTGGGCGGAATATGTCTAGGCGTTGAGGTGCTGGGCTCGGCAGGGTCTGGCATGAAATCGGACGCGTCAGAATCCGTGTCAGTACGCCTGTCCATCGTGAGAGCGGGCAAGATTCTGAAGCAGTAGCCTAAACATATCTCTGGCAGTGTTGGCAATGAATGGCCATCGAAAATTATCGAAAAGTAAGTAAATTTAGCGCGAAAAAAGCAAAGCGGCTATAACCGCCTCCGGCCCTTCCGTGGAAAAGCGGCTATAGCCGCCTCCGGCCCTTTAGGGGTTAAGGTACTGGATTAAGAGTAAAATGTGGAGCAGCATCACAAGGATAGTACATAATGAGTACATATAGGAGTAAAGGTGAGAAGTATACATCACATGTGTTTACAAAACTGTCGGCCGTTAATGGAAGGGATGCTGAGCTGGGCCTACATGACGGAGAGAGTACGACCCTAGGGGTCGCGAGGGCGCTCGGGACAGATAAGAACATAGAGAGTTCCTGATGATGACGAAGGAACGAGGCCCCAGATTACACCCCAGCACCTCAGGAAGGGGTAGACTACGTTTCGACCCCACAGAGGAAGGTGTGGTGTGGTGAAGGCGAGGAAGGTCGAGCTCACCCTTGTCTTATAGAAGACCCCAAACACGTAAGTTCGCTGTCATCCCCCTTTGGTCGTTCACGTGTACGAGTAATGAGAATGATATGATAACACCTTGATGACTGCTGTTTGTGCCTATGTTGTGTTAGTCGTAATTCGCTCCTAGATGGTGTTACGTAGGAGGCGTGATTGAGATATGAGTAAAGATAAAGTAATTCTGGTATTAAGACAAGTTATCATTGTAGCAATTAAGCTGAATTGTCATTGTAAACGTCGTTGAAATGATTTTGTAACTGCCGGTGTACTTGTTGACGTAACTGTGTTCTCACAGGTTTTTGACCGAATGAAATAAATATTCGAGTCAAACGTGACGGGTCTGCTGTTCACCTTTAACAGTAAAAAACGTGGAGTCTTCATTGTTTCTCGCCCGGAGCGCCTTCGAGAACAGCAGAGGACCAGTGAGCTGCGTGTGCGTGTGTGTGTGTCGCGCCAGACCGGGGAGGTTCGGACCCGGCCGGGCGTCGGTGTGCCCCAGCGCGAGTAGAGCGGGCACGAACCGTGCCACCCATCCGCGGAGGAGAGCGGGGAAGTTAAGTTGTGTTCGGGGCAGGGAGTGATGAGCGAGTGAAGGGCTCGTCACCGCTACACCCTTGCTGGCGATCGGTGCGAGGCGGAGGAGCGGGTCCTTCTCCCTCACACGGTAACTGAGGAGTGAGTGTGTTAGTGCGTACGTATACATTGCGTGGGCGGAGACTGGCGAGGCACGCCGGGTGACTCTAGTTGACAAGCGAGTGCAAGTGTGAACATTTATTAGCCGGAATTGGTTGTACCTTAATTGCTTGAGATGTCGATGCAAGGTCAAAGTATAGTGATACGCGTATGGTGGTAAGAGTGATAACTTGGTAGTGCTTGTTGTGAAATTAGTGGGCTATACGGGACGTTATTTGTTGAGCTAGTTTTCACAACTCCCACGACACGGAAGGAACGAGGGAGACGTTGACAGCAGACAGCAGTGTGGAAGGTGCAAGAGTGGGATCCACGTAATTCTTAAGCGTCTGGTTGATTTATTGTGGCCCCCGTAGTATTAAACTTTATTGCCAATCAATGTCTGCACACGATGGTGCACCGGCAGTGGCGATCGTGATCACGTTAAGGAGTTTTTCCCCAAAGCTTGCACTATAATGTGAATGTCGGGGTTTTTTCCTCTCAGTGGCGTAATCACCCTCCCACCACGTGCCATCGTACGATAAGTTATTCGTGGGCCACATTAAACGTCAGACAGCTGAGAGGTAACGAGAAGAATTCTGTTGAGAAGGCTTCAGAACGGCTTCAGCGACAGCCTCGGCAGAGAGGTGTCGGTCTCGCTTCAGTACAGCTTCAAAGTTGCTTCAGTACAGCAGTTGCTTCAGTACAGCTTCAAAGTTGCTTCAGTACAGCTTCAAAGTTGCTTCAGTACAGCTTCAAAGTTGCTTCAGTACAGCAGTTGCTTCAGTACAGCTTCAAAGTTGCTTCAGTACAGCTTCAAAGACGATATAAGTAGCTTCAATATAGCTTCAAAGACGATAAAAACGGCTTCAATATAGCTTCAAAGACGGTCTAAGTAGCTTCAACACAGCTGCAAAGACGGAACAGGGCGGCTTCAATATAGCTCAATATAGCTGAAAGGAGAACCATCGAAGTGCCAAAGCAAAGAGCCACAGACTCCCACTCAGGTTTAAGGAACAAAGATGGACAACGAAACACCACTGAACGAGGTCACGACCAAGAGCACGCAAGATTCTCCTGTAACTGCCCCTGAAGAACTGGAACATATCAACGTTATAGCCACGTCAGATGATCCCAGACAGCTGCCTCTCAAACAATGGGAGGCAGGTGGAGAAGCCAGCACAATTAATGAACGGTATCGACAGATATACGAACAGATGGAAGAAATGATGAGACAAGCACAAACGTTCATGGAACGCTTTAAGGAACTTGGTGGACTAGCGCTAACGAGCAGAGTTACTCCCGATGAGGGACAAGGAGGAGCCTTGGTGCAGAAGCAGGGGGAGGAACTCAACCAGGGGGAGAGTGACAACGACCAAGGAAGGACAAGGGAAGAGCTGGAGAATGGACCTTCTGGAGTCATTCCTATACGTCACCCGGTGCAGAGGTGTGATGGTCCACGAGGGAGTGGCCTGTCACTGGAGCTATGTAAGGGAGAAAGGGAGAATGAAATGGGAACAAGCGGCGAGCAGAGCATATCGCAGTCCATTAAAACCGTTAGGATTGACGTGAAAGAAATGATGAGCACTATGAAACTGCAATGCCTACCGAACCCCAGGTTTACAGGGGGAAATTGTGGTGACTATTGGCAGTTTAAAGAAGCCTTTCTGGACTACGTGGATGCCGCTGCCGTATCGGATAGAACGAAGCTCAGACTGCTCATTGAGGCCTACGAGGGACCTGTCAAAGAAGCTCTACACGGAAAAAGGCGTGTACGAGATCCAAAGGAAGGCTATAGACAAGCCCTTGAAGTGTTAGATCAAGCACACGGTGATACGTAGACGTATGTTCGAGAACTTACTCAAAGGGTCCGCTATGGCCCAAGCATGGATCTACATGAGACCCAAAATCTTGCCCACTTGACACATGATCTTGTAACGATGCAATGTGTCACATTGCCGAAAGATTCAAGGGTAAACTGAGAGACGAATACAACGCACAAGTGTATGCTTACGCAAAGAACAATTGTGGAGCTTTCCCAGGTGTAGAATGGTTACAGAGCTTCCTTCAGGACATGCTGACTAGGTCACGGACGACGGCTAAGCTATAGATGAAAGACATGATGAGCGAGAGTCAAAATAAAGGTGCCGCATCCTTCCCCTCCCAAAAGAGGAAGCAGATCAGTTTAACGATGGTAACGAAGGAAGAAGGACGAAATACGGATACATGTCCTTTGTGTGAGGATGCACACTCTCTGCACGGGTGTCGAGCATTCCTTGGGATGTCAGTAAAGGCGAGATCAACATACATCAGAGACGAAAGATGATGTTATGCCTGTCTTCGACAAGGTCACCGCATGTCGGAGTGTTGGCTACGTGAACCATGCGGAGTTGAAGGTTGCAGTCGTAGCCACTCGCCCCTCTTACACTTCAGCACTACCGGACAACAGGGAACTCGCTGTACACCGCTTGCGAGGGCTTATGAAGCGTCTTCAACAACGCCCAAACCTACTTGATAAATACGACAAAGAAATGCGCCAGTTAGTAGAAGCAGGTTACGCAGAAAGGCTTCCACGGCCTACACAGACAGGAAGGCCCGGAAAGATCTGGTACTTACCTCATCACCCAGTCCTGAACCAGAACAAACCAGGGAAGGTGAGGATAGTATTCGATTGTGCGGTGACCTACCACTCCATCTCCTTAAATAGCCAAGTAATGCAAGGGCCGGACCTCAACAACAAGCTGACGGGCGTCCTTCTTAGGCTTCGGCACCATAAGATAGCTCTCATGGCTGACACTGAATCTATGTTTCATCAAGTGAAGGTGGTGCCGGAAGATCGTGATGTCCTCCGGTTCCTTTGGTGGATGGATGGTGACTGTACACGAGAACCCGCCACCTACCGGATGATAGTACATCTCTTTGGTGGAGTTTAGTCCGTCTTGTGCTGGATATGCACTCCAGAAGACGTTCAAAGATTATGAGCAAGAGGTCACTGAAGACGTTGAACGTGCCAGACACAGCCTTTATGTCGACGATCTCCTAATCTCGGTACCCTCTCTGGACAAAGCCATAAAGGTGACACATCAACTGCGACGAGTCTTGAGTAAAGGAGGTTTCAGGCTGACAAAATGGATCTGCAATGATAATTCAGTACTCAACACCATACCTCAAACAGAGAGGGCTGCAGGAGTGAGAGGGATCACCCTCAAGGACGGCCGACTACCCTCTAAGAGGGCGCTGGGAATCCTTGGGACCTAGAGGCAGAAGAACTTGCTGTTCGAGCCCAAACGCCACGAAAACCGGAAACGAAGCGAGGTCTTTTAAGCATGATTATTTCTATATATGGCCCTTTGGGTGTCTTGGCTCCTGTGCTCATCAGAGCGAAATTGATTTTCCAAGATGAATGTAGAAGACAAGCAGGATGGGACGAACCTCTGAAATGGCTGGGCGATTGGAATGGGTGAGAAGAAGTCCGGATCCCAAGGTGCTACTGGCCAGAGAGGATATCACCTCTACATACAGCTCAAATACATCATTTCTGTGATGCCTCACAACAGGCGTATGGAACAGTGTCCTACCTGAGACTGACGGACAAAAACGGACGCCACCACGTAACCTTTCTGTTCGGCAAAGCTAAACTAGCACCAATGAGGCAACAGACAATTCCGCGATTAGAATTATGTGCAGCTATGATGGCAGCTCGGACTGACAGACAATTGAAAGAAGAACTAGACATCGAAATGGTGGACTCGGTGTTTTGGACGGACAGCATGGCAGTTCTTCAATACATACGAAACACTGAGAGACGCTTCCACACCTTCGTAGCCAACAGAGTGGCTACCATAAGTGAATACTCAAACATCTGTCAATGGCGCCACGTTAGGTCGACACTCAATCCAGCAGATGATGCTAGCCGTGGAATACTGGGAAGTGAACTGCATAATGAGTGTCGATGGATCCAAGGCCCCACATTCCTCGCCTTGAAGGAAGAAGATTGGCCACAGACAACACTAACAATCCCAGATATTACGGCTGATGACCCGGAAGTGAAGAAAACTTCCATATGTTACATAACATAACATAAATAATAGGATAACAAAGGGCCACCAGGGCCCATCTAGGTTATCCTGTATCTGTCGCACAGCGACCTCGTCATCAGTACTTAAAGATACACTTACAAGTACACAATACATTATATACTAATTCTAAATATTTGGCCCATTAACAGGGCTAAGTCCTGCAGCGAAATCCTCTACAATTTGTGGTCCCCATACATGGGGATCATGTCTTATTTAACTATAGTAAATTTCTTATAAAACTATCATGCAGTGCTATACATAATTATAAATCTAATAAATTTAAGTGCTTATCTAATCTGTTTTTAAACATTGTCAAACTAGTGCTATTTACAACCGTCTCTGGCAATGCATTCCAGAAGTCTACCACTCTATGACTAAAGAAATATTTTCTTATATCTAACCTGCAGCCTTGCTTTCTAATCTTCCTGCCATGATTTCTAGTCCTATTTCCTCCTCTAAGGTAAAGAAAGATCTCACATCTATGTAGTTTGTATCTGAAAACATTTTAAATAACTCTATCATATCCCTCTTATACATCTCCTCTCAAATGAAAACATGTTTAATTCCTTTAATCTATCTCTATACTCCAGGCGCTTTAATGCTGGTATCATCCTAGTTGCTCTTCTCTGAACTGCTTCTAACATGTTGATATCCTGCCTATAGTGGGGTGACCAGGCCTGTATGCAATACTCTAAATGGGGCCTAACATAGGAATTATATAAGCTACGCACCACTTCCTTACTTTTATAACTAACATTTCTATTTATAAAACCCAGGATCCTATTTGCCCTATTTCTTGCTTCTAAACATTGCTTTGAAAATTTCATAGTCCTGTCTATCACTACTCCTAAATCCTTTCCTTCCTCTACTGCCTCTAGCCAACATCCCTCCATCTCATAGTTAAAGTTTGTGTTGTCTTTACCTAAATGCATAACCTGACACTTATCAGAATTAAACTCCATCTGCCACCTGTCTGCCCATGCTATCAGCCTGTCCAGGTCTCGTATTCTGTAATTGTCCTTTTCACCCTGTACTGCACATGCTATCTTAGTATCATCTGCAAACTTTGATACTTTGCTACTAATTCCTATATCTAAATCGTTAATGTACACCAAGAAAAGAAGAGGTCCTAGCACTGATCCTTGGGGTACCCCACTAACCACTTCCTTCCACTCAGACATTGCCCCATTTAATACTACTCTCTGTTTCCTATCAGAAAGCCATTCACTAATCCAATCAACTAACCTACCCCCTATCCCATGTAGTCTCAATTTGTACACTAGCCTCCTATGCGGTACCTTATCAAATGCCTTGCTAAAATCTAGATATATAACATCTATGCTATTTCCATCATCTAACTCCTTGGTAATATATTCTAAGATATCGAGCAAATTTGTAAGACAGGACCTCCTGATCTAAAGCCATGTTGGGTATCTCTAATTAATCTATTCTCATTTAAATGCTCCCAAATACTACCCTTAATGATTTTCTCTAGTATCTTACATACTATACTAGTTAAACTGATCGGTCTATAATTATTCGCATCATCCTTCCTACCTTTTTAAATATTGGAGTAACATTAGCTAACTTCCAGTCCTGAGGTATCTCAGCAAACCTAAGTGATCTTTCAAAGATTAACTTAAGTGCTTCAGAAATACTGTCTACACCCTCCCTAAGTACTCTGGCATGTAGCTCATCAGGACCACTGGCTTTCCTATCGTCTAGTTCAAGAATAAATTTCCTAATAATTCCTGGTTTTATATCAATATTTTCTAAAGCTCTTAAACTACTCGTCGCACTGTTTGTAACAGGATTTCCTATTCTTTCCTAGTAAATACTGAAGAAAATTGTTCATTCAATAATTCTACTATGTCTTCATTTTGATCCACTACTACACCATCTTTTCTGAGTGGTCCAATCCTATCCTTATTTCTTTTATCACTGACCTTGTAATAACTATATAATTTTTTGGGATCTTTATTCCCAGCTCTAGCTAGTTTTATCTCTGCCTGCCTTTTACTTTTTTTTATAACCTTACTCAAATCACCCCCCCCCTGTCTGTACCTAATCAAATCTACATCTTCCCCACTTTTCTGCAAATCTCTGTATGCCCTCTCTTCTTCTCTCTGATCTGGCTACCTATCTCATGAGTCCACCATAATGGCTTCCTGTTTCTCTGCCTTATATCTTTGTAAGGGATACACTGCATCACTATACCCTTTACTACAACCTTAAAAATATCCCACATCTCCTGTGCAGTTTTATTTCCAAAACTATCTTCCCAGTTTACCTCTCCTAATAACTGACGTAACCTACCATAATTGCCTTTCTGATAGTTTGGGACTCTAGTCTTATTCACTATATTATCCCTACTGGAATTAATGATAAATCTAATTATATGATGGTCACTGTTTGCTAAAGTCTCTCCTACCTCAACTTCCTTTAAACAATGCTCAATATTTGTTAGTACTATGTCTAAAACCTTCCTCCCCCTAGTAGGTTTATCTACCATCTGCACTAAATAGTTATCCTGAAAACTTTCCATAAACTTATTTTCACTAGCATCTCCTACCATCCTCTCCCAGTTTACTGATTTAAGATTAAAATCCCCTAAGATAATTGTCTGACTAGTACACCCCTATTTATCTCATCTACCATAAGGTTGTCTACATCTGCTGACTGGTTAGGTGGCCTATAAAAGCTCCTACTCTAATAACCTTACTTTTGTTTACTCTAACATCCAGCCATAAGGACTCTACTCTGTTATCTACCTTAATACCATTAACCTGACTGGAAATGAAGGATTTTTTTTACATAAATAACTACTCCTCCGCCTATCCTACCAATTCTCTGGTGTAAATACATAATGTATCCATCTACTTCATATTCTTTCCTATTTTCCCTAAACTTTTCCTCATTTACCCATGCCTCTGTGACACATACAACATCTAGGCCCTCCTCAACTATATAACTAGATAACTCGTCCTTCTTGTTCCTAAGACTCCTGGCATTTACAGCAGCAGGAAGGGATAGTGACATCATAAAGACATTGTGGGTGCAGTACTCATCGTGGTATCGGTTACGGAAAACCGTTTGCATGGCTCAGACGATTCATACAATGGTGCGTAGCAAGATCCAACAAGACTGCATGTGACAAAGGCCAGTTGTCAGTAGGAGATATGGAAAAGGCTCGTCTGGCAATTCTACAGGCTACACAACTAAGACGCTTTCCTCAAGAGGTGAGCATGTTGAAAAGGGGGCGACAAATTACTACTGGCCCTTTGTATAGACTGGAGCCTTATCTAGATAACGAAGGACTGTTACGAGTAGGGAGTAGACTAGACTATGCTATCCTCCATCCAGACCACAAGAACTCCATCTTGCTCCCTAAAGACGGATTTATCACGGAGCTCATAATCAGGAACGACACTCAATAAGGTCTGGTCACTGGGCGAGAACACACCTTGGCCGTGTTGCGAGAGGACTACTGGATACCGAAAGGACGCCTTACTATCGACAAGATCCTCCGCACGTGTGTGATCTGCCGACGATGTAAGTGGAAACCGCTAGAGCAGAGGCAAGCAAACCTGCCTGAGGATCGCTTCATACCAGGAGAGAGGCCATTCACTTATATGGGAACAGACTGCTTCGGACCTTTCATAGTGAAACGAGGCCCGACACGAGCAAAAGGATGGGGTTGTCTCTTCACATGCCTGACCTCTCGTGCCATACACTTGGAAGTTCTCCCATCACTGGACGCAGACTCATTCATCAACATGTTAAGCAGATTGAGTTCCCGCAGAGGAACCCCAAGACGCCTGAGGTCTGACAATGGGACGAACCTGGTTGACGCTCACAGAGAATTGCGGGAGGCAAAGAACATTTGGAATGACAGCAAACGGATAAGAGATAAACTCCTACAACGAGAGATAGAATGGGAGTTCATCCCACCTGCAGCCCCTCACATGGGTGGAGTCTGGGAACGTCAAATCCGCACTGTAAAGAAGGTGCTCTTGGCGGTGGTTGGTAATCAGATACTTGATGATGAATGACTTTCCACCTTTTTCTGCATCGTGGAAGAGATAATAAATGGGCGACCCCTCACCCCAGTCTCAGACAACCCGAAAGATCTAGAAGCACTCACACCCCTCCAACTTCTCCGACTGGAAGGCAATACGCCAACGCCCAGGGATGACATATCGGTGGCAAAGACATACCGAAGGCGATGGAAACATGCACAGTTCCTGGCAGATCAGTTCTAGAAACGATGGGTGAAGGAGTATTTACCAACCCTGCGCTGGAGGCAGAAAGCCATTAAGAGCCACCACAACCTGAAAGTCGGTGATGTGGTCATCATAGCAGGACACCCCCTCCCAAGAAGTCAGTGGTTATTAGGGAGAGTCCTCAAAACAATGCCTAGCGCAGACAGCCTTGTGCGAAAGGCCAAAGTGCAGACAAAGGAGTCAGTATTGGTGCGCCCAATTGCAAAACTCTGTCTGCTGGAAGGGGTCGGGAGCCTCTGAAGGTATTTTGGGCGAAGCCCGACAGGGGGAGTGTTATCGCCGTGGCGCAGAAACAAAGCATGCGTAAGTTTGAGGTACTGGATTAAAAGTAAAATGTGGAGCAGCATCACAAGGATAGTACATAATGAGTACATATAGGAGTAAAGGTGAGAAGTATACATCACATGTGTTTACAAAACTGTCGGCCGTTAATGGAAGGGATGCTGAGCTGGGCCTACATGACGGAGAGAGTACGACCCTAGGGGTCGCGAGGGCGCTCGGGACAGATAAGAACATAGAGAGTTCCTGATGATGACAAAGGAACGAGGCCCCAGATTACACCCCAGCACCTCAGGAAGGGGCAGACTATGTTTCGACCCCACAGAGGAAGGTGAGGTGTGGTGAAGGCGAGGAAGGTCGAGCTCACCCTTGTCTTATAGAAGACCCCAAACACGTAAGTTAGCTGTCATCCCCCTTTGGTCGTTCACATGTACGAGTAATGAAAATGATATGATAACACCTTGATGACTGCTGTTTGTGCCTATGTTGTGTTAGTCATAATTCGCTCCTAGATGGTGTTACGTAGGAGGCGTGATTGAGATATGAGTAAAGATAAAGTAATTCTGGTATTAAGACAAGTTATCATTGTAGCAATTAAGCTGAAATGTCATTGTAAACGTTGTTGAAATGATTTTGTAACTGCCGGTGTACTTGTTGACGTAACTGTGTTCTCACAGGTTGTTGACCGAATGAAATAAATATTCAAGTCAAACGTGACGGGTCTGCTGTTCACCTTTAACAGTCTCATACACCCCCATGAATACCTTCAGCCTTTTCCTTACTCATAACCTACACTGGAAACTATACATCTCATCATCTCTTGCTAAAAATAGCTTACATGAAGTTAAACATTCTGAGGTGTCTCTGCCAATTTTTCTCACCACCCCCCAACTGCTTACTCTTTACAAGGGCCTCATCTGCCCATGCATGGTAATACTCTTTGCATGCATGGTGGAGAGAGGTTCACTCACACAGTTCTATTAATCCTTAAACGGGAACATGACTCCATCTGGAGCCACAAGTTAGTGGTTTTAAAAAAGCACGCCATTTTTCACCTGCACCTGGCTCCAAGGTGTATGGGTGTGAGTCGAGTGTCTGTTGGTGATCAGATCTAAAGGAGGACAACTGGGCTCCTTGCTGGCAATGCTCTATCCTTCCTAGGTAAAGGCTGTGACACCAGGTGGACCTACAAAGTCTGTTTGTGAAATATTAACTCCTGAACATACATAGGGGGGGAAAACATTGTTTATAGGCCTGTATATATGATATCATTAATCATCGATTATGGGAGGCATATGCCAGGAGGCATGTCGCCTTACCCACCCTATGACACCACTCTAGGCAGTAACACCTCGTGAGTCTCCATGCAGGTTCCATGTGGTATACAGGGCCGTAATACCTCTAACTCATGCTAAATATGTTTGCTGGGATTTGATAAGAGTCAGGTAGAGATATTCTCTCAATCTACATGTGTGTAATAGTTTTTATTTTTATTTTTTTCTGGTATCTTTGATAGGTAAATTTGACACGTTGCATCCCTGTGGATTGTGTGATGAGAGAATACAGCAGCTGTTGGCTGAAAAACTGGTGCAATAACATTCATTGAAGCCTATCAGCCAGTCAAAGCTGACTTGGTTATTTATAGATAATCAAAATTTTCAGGAATCAGTAAGACACTTTCTTTTGTTCAGAGCACCACAATTAGGATGCAGAGCATACAATCTATAAATAATTTTGAAATAATGGTTTTAGTAACATGTTCAAGCAAAGATTATCACGAAAAACCATGTTGCGTGCATGCATGTTGTTTATTTGTTTATATACCTGTTTATTTATCAAAATGAACAACAAAAATTTTTCATTTTCATTAAGTCAGAGCACCATAATTGGGAAGCTAATTAGGAATCATACATTATTTCTTAAAAAGAGTAACCATTTTAGTTAGAATTTTTTTTTTTTACTTTTATTTCAAAAGAATTCTTATTTATACACTATATGGCAGTCACTTTTTTTTCTTTTTACTTTTTTTTTAATAAATCATGAAAATTAAATATGAACATAAATGTGTTTGTTTTTACTTTCATTGTTCTAGAAGATGTTTTCTTTTTCAAATCTGATCAAGTGTAACTCAATAAAGATAATCCATATATTTTCTTTTTCAATATTTTTGCTGTGGGTCCAAATGGAGTCAGGATACAATTAGTGTGAGTCAAATTGGGCATTTCCATTTGAGGGTTAAATAGGGTAGAATCAAAAGCTTATCGTCTCATCAATTCCCCTCCTCTGACTGACTATCTTCAACCACTTTCTCACCTCCAGAATGTTGCATCTCTTGCTATCTTCTACTGCTATTTTCATGGTAACTGTCCTTTTGATCTTACAAACTGCATACCTCCCCTCCTGCAGTCTTGCTGCACAAGGCTTTCTTTTACCTCTCACCCCTATTCTGTCCAACTCCCTAATGCAAGAGTTAACCAGTACTCTCAATCATTCATACCTTTCTCTGATAAACTCTGGAACTGCCTACCTGTGTCTGTATTTCCAACTTCCTATGACTAGACTTCTTTCAAGAGGAGAGTCTCAAGACATTTATCCCTTTCTTTTGGTTTACTCTATAGGACCTCTATGGGGACTGGCAACCAAGAGAGCCTTTTTTTTCCAGCTGTCTCCTCTTAAATAGAAAAATATTAAATGAAAACTGAACAAGAAAAAAAATTTTGAAAGGAAAACTAAAATAAAATATACAACTTTTTCTTTTTCAAAGAGAAAGAGTTGATATAAAGCTATCTAACCTTCACACATAGAGGATGATATGTTCAATCACTTATTCAGGATGTAAAAAAAAAAAAAAAAAAAAAGTACTTTGTAACAATACTTCTAATGTAATGTATATACTGTTGAAATCAATGTTGCTGTCTTCAGATAATTTGGTATCATCTGAAGTACTATGGTATATCAAATCTATACTAAGAGTTTAGGCATGATCCCTTGAAAATTTTCCTCACTACTGTTCTGCAAAATCTTTCTGTCTAATATATCAACTATTCATTGGTTCAAGATTAATCTGAATACATTAATTTCTTATTCCTGAGGTAAAATACAATGAATGTTTAATTTCTTTGAGAATAATACCAATGACTTAAGTGTATATACCATGACTTTGACTTTGTGAAGATCATACAATGACTACCCATGGTAGGTCAGGTGAAGGGAAGTGACGAAGATCACTTTATTTGGATACCACCTATAATGAAAATTTCCTCTCCCACATCTCTGCTGCATTCATTTATGTGCTTTGACATTGCAAGAATGAGCTTTGATTAAAAAAAATAGAAGGAAAGGAAACAGAGGAGCTTTAATAAAGCTTATTTTCAAATCATCACAGGCACAACAAAAGTAGATTTGATAGGGCAATAGAAAACCAAATCCCTAAGGGTGACACACCTGAATGCTCAGTAAAGAATAAACTTACTGTAATTCAAATTTCTATTCAGACACTAATGTTATGATAACCAAATGCTGAAGTTCCAAGATCTTAAATCACATAAACAGGATAAAAAGCAAGAGGGCAGCTTAAGAGAAAAAAAAAGTCAGATTACTGGAATAAAAAGAAAGTATATCAAGCTAGAGACTCACCTTGTAGATGTTCCTTTTCGTACATCACACATAAGACATTTGAAGGCCTCTGGGGAATTTCGATAGGTGCAGACACTGCAGTCCCACATATTTTCTTCCTTATTCGTGCGCTTCACCCTCCTGCAACACCACCACAGTCCTTAGTGGGGAACCACAGGAAATGGGAAGGTAGGAACAAAAAGTACAGATGGAATATAGAGTTGAGAATAAAGAAAACTGGTGGACAAAAGATCTGATGCAAAAGGAAAATATGATGAAGTGGATGGTACTTGAAAGTACATAAACACAACTTTCAAGAACTTTCAAATATTGCTAAACCATGAAATCTCTCCATATAAATCACAATTACACAGGATAACTTCACACTCATCTTTTTCAAATCTTTGGTCTTATTAGATAAATACATTTTTGACTAATGTATACAGTGGAACTTAGATCCCAAAATCCCCCACTATAAAAATAAATCGGTTGACAAACCAAATTTCTTAACAAATTTCTTCGTCCAAAACAAAAATTTTATCCACAAACAGAGTTGCTGTCTTTGGCAAGAGATGGCATTGCACTGAGTATCAGTTGTTCTCATGGTACCACACCATAAACAGTTTTTCTTGTGGTACCTCTTTTTTTTTTTTTCTTTTTACATTAAATTGGCCCTTAATATGCTTCCCAAGATAGTAAAATATGTTAGTGATAATGGTGTTAAGAAGCCTAAGCATATTACAATACAAACAAGGAAAGCCATACATGCAAAGCATATTAAAAATAATAGTATTGTTCAATCCACATGACGATAAACAGTAAATAAGAACTTTATTACAAATATGGAACACAAAAAAAAAATTATTTTGAAGATGCTTTTGCTGGTATGACAAGTCTTGGGAGTCATGAGATTCAGTGAGATATTTGTTTGGGCCACCATATTTGATATCATAGCTGATCACAACACAGATGTGCATCATCTCCAGGACAGTTTTTGATGCATGATGAACATCATCAAGAAGATCAGCATGCTCTGCCTTAGTGTCAGTTAGATGCTGTTACTATAGCAACAACGATCCTTTGTTTGTTCCAGCTGACAGGTGCACGAAAGCATTTGTTTGAGGATACATACATGCTGCAGGAACCGTGGGGTGTCTGCCAAGTGATTCTCTCAAGCGTAGCCTTGGAGTATAGGAATAGATTAATCTGTTTTATATTGATTCCTAGGGTGAAAATGGTTTTGATTCATGAACATTTCAGATATACAGGCAAGCCCTGCTTAACGAAGGTTTACACAACGAAATTTCACTACAAAGAAGGTTTCATTTTGCTACCATCTGCTCGTTTAACGAACACCAAACTCGCTTTAACGAAGTTTTATCCAGGTAATTTTTCCAAGTTTGAAAGGCCCGTAGTATCACGCAAGCTGACAGGCTTTTGAATACACCAGCATCTTTGGTGGACAACACATGCACCACTCACTCCCCCTGTTCAAAACTAACAGCGTCAGCAGCAGCTCGTCTTCCCTCGCTCAATTTATCACCAAAACGCCCTGCAAAGTCGCCTGTTAGTTTCCTCCCTCAATCCTGTTATGATCATGCATTTTTTCTTTTCAGCAATATCTCTCACCATATACTCATTTTCCTTTAGTGCCTTTACCATTTCACTCTGCGTAATCACTTTATTTTCTTCTTCCTGCTTTTTCACTATCTCCCTAAATGACCTTTGTACCTCCTGATGTTCATGGTTCACTTCTTTCATCCTGGCATCAATTAGGTTAAGGCATTCCTCCTTCCTCAAGTCCCCTTCGGATATTTTCTTCTCCATTTCTAGGAGTTTAGCCTTCATCTCGTCACATTGTTTCCTTAGTTGTTGGTTTTCTTTCTCCATTTCCACTTTTTCTCTCAATAGCTCTTTGTTCTCTATCGTTAACAAATTGATTTCTTTTTTTAAGGAATCGTTCTCAGCTATGACTCTATCCAGTTTTTCTTCTATGGAAAAAATGTTTAGGAACTTACTTTCTAATGCCTGAATTCTTGCATCCATATCTAATTTCTCCAGTCCTCTTGGAGTAGTCACGAACCCTTCAAAGTCCTGGGCTTGGACGCCATGATTGTTGTATTTACCTAGTTGTAGTTTTACAGGGCCTGGGCTTTATGCTTATGTGGCCCCGTCTCCATATCTACACTTATCCAATCTTACTTTAAAAGTATGCACACTAGTTGCAGACACTACTTCTTCATTTAAACTGTTCCACGTCTCAATACATCTCTGCTGGAAACTATATTTAATATCTCTCAGACATCTTCCTTTTCTCAGCTTTTTACTATGCGATCTTGTGCTTCGGATGTCATATTCTTCTCTCAAGATCAGTTTCTCATTATCCACTTGGTCCATTCCATTGATCAATTTATAAACTTGTATGAGGTCTCCTCTCTCCCTTCTTTGTTCCAGGGTTGGTAGATCCATAGCCTTTAGTCTCTCCTCATATGTCATCCCTTCAAATTCTGGAACCATTCTTGTAGCTATTTTTGTAGCCTCTCAATTTCCTTATGTGTTTCTTTTATGAGGGTCCACACTACTGCATATTCCAATCTGGGTCTTATTATAGTACTTATCAATTTCTTCATCATTTCTTTGTCCATGTAGTGAAATGCTACTCCAATATTCCTTAGCAAATTATATGTGTGTGTGTGTGTGTGTGTGTGTGTGTGTGTGTGTGTGTGTGTGTGTGTGTGTGTGTGTGTGTGTGTGTGTGTGTATGTTACCTAATTGTATTTACCTAATTGTAACATACGGAAAAGAGCTATGCTGTGTGTGTTTTTCTTAAAATCATGTGTGTGTGTGTGTGTGTGTGTGTGTGTGTGTGTGGAAGTGCATTCTTTTCAGTCTGTCTTCATAAGTCAAATCTCTTAAGTCAGGCACCATTTTGTTGCAGCCCTCTGTACTTTCTCTAGTTTCCTTATGTGTTTCTTTAAGTTCGAGCCCACTGTATTGTTGCATATTCAAGCCTCGGTCTTATCATTGCAGTAATTATTTTCTTCATCATTTCTTCATCTAGATATACGAACGCCACTCTTATGTTCCTCAATAAGTTCAATACTTCTCCAATTATTTTGTTTATATGTCTCTCTGGCGATAGGTCATTGGTAATTGTCACCCCAAGGTCTTTTTCTTCATGACTGGTTTTATGTCTTCATTTCCTATCTTGTACATACTCCTGATTCTTCTTTCACTCTTGCCAAACTCTATTTTCTTGCATTTTGTCGTGTTGAACTCCATTTGCCATGTACAGCTCCATTTCCATATTCTGTCCAAGTCTTCCTGGAGTAGTTCGCAATCTTTGTCACATCTCACTTTTCTTAACAATTTTGCATCGCCTGCAAATAGGCTCACATAACTGGACACCCCATCCACCATGTCATTTATGTAGACTGCGAACATTACTGGTGCCAACACTGATCCCTGTGGAACTCCACTCTCCACCAATCCCCATTCTGATGGTCTGTCCTTAATTATTGTTCTCATTTCTCTTCCTACCAAAAGTCTTCCATCCATTTTAGTAAACTGCCATGCACTCCTCCTACCATTTCAAGTTTCCAGATCAGTCTCTGGTGTGGTACCTTATCAAAGGCCTTTTTTAAATCCAGATATATTCCATCAGCCCAACCATCTCTTTCCTGTATTACATCTATCACCCTCGAATAGTAACATATCAGGTTTGTCGTGCATGAACGCCCTTTCCTAAAACCAAATTGACACTCACAAAGTATGTCATTTTTCTCCAAGAAGTCTGTCCATCTAGTCTTCACCACCCTCTCACACATCTTAGCTACCACACTTGTAAGTGACACTGGTCTATAGTTCAATGGGTCTCTCTTGTTACCTGATTTATAGATTGGGACAATGTTAGCTCTTTTCCAGTCTTGGGGCACTACGCCTTCCCTTAATGAGGCATCAATTACTTCACAAACTTTTTCTGCCAATTGCTCCCTGCATTCTCTTAAAATCCATCCTGATACCCCATCAGGTCCCACAGCTTTTCTCACTTCTAAACTCCCCATCATGTTCTTGATCTCCTCCACAGTTACTTGAAACTCCTTCATAATCCCTTTCTGTTCCATTACCAGTGGTTTGTCAAAAGCAGTCTCCTTTGTGAATACCTTCCGAAAGCATCCATTCATAGCCTCTGCCATTTCCCTGGGATCTTCACTGTATACTCCATTTACTTCTAAACTTTCAATACTTTCTCTATTTTTGATGTTGTTGTTCACATGTCTGTAAAAAGCCTTGGTTGGTCTTTACATTTATCAATTATATCCTTTTCTTGTTTCTTTCTTTCTTCTCTTCTAATCAACACATATTCATTTCTTGCTCTTTTGTAACTTTCCCACTGCTTAATCCGTCTTTTCCTTCTCCACCTCTTCCATGCATCCTCTTTTCTTGTTCTAGCCTTTTCACATCTATCGTTAAACCAGTCCTGCTTTCCAACTTCTATGTTGTCTTATTGGTACAAATTTTTCTCACCTTCTTTGTATATTTTTATAAATTCCTTCCACTTTTCATTTGCTCCTTAGCACTCTTGAATTTCATCCAATTTGTCTCTTGAAAGAATTTCTTTAGGTTTCCAAAATCTGTCTTGGCATAATTCCATCTTCCCACTTTATATTCTTCATTTCTTCTAGATTTCTCTTCGTCTATCACCTTGAACTCCAAAACTGCATGATCACTCTTGCTAAAGGGCACTCCACCCTCATCTCCTCAATGACCATTGGCTCTGTACTAAAGACCAAGTCCAGTCTTGACGATGCTCCCTCTCCTCCAAACCTAGTATCTTCTTTGACCCACTGAGTTAACACATTTTCCATTGCCAGTGTCAATAGTGTATTTCCCCATGTTGTCTCTGATCCTTCCATTGACCAGTCCTCCCAACACACCTCTTTACAATTAAAATCTCCCATCATTATAGTTCGTTCACAGCCACCCAACATTTCTTCCAGACATGTTCCTGTATCACTTATCATTTCTTCATATTCCTGTACTGACCATGCATTTGTCTTAGGTGGTACGTACACCACTATGTAGTGCCTCTTTTTCCTTCATTAGTTTCTGCTCTGATCTTTAGCACTTCTGCCTTTCCCATACCTTTTTCACTTGATCCACCTTTATATCTTTTTAACCAGCAACATCACTCCTCCTCCCATCTTACCTACTCTATTTCTTTTCCAAACGTTATATTTCCTTCTCCAACCTTCATCAGGTCTTCTCCTCTCTCAGTTTTGTTTCAGTAAGACCCACAATATCTGGGTTCTTGTCCCTCAAGTAATCGTTGAGTTCTAAAATCCCGATATCACTCCATTTATGTTGGAATACATTACATTTCGCTCATATGTAAGTTTCTTTAGTCCTTTCTTGCTGTACTTTTCTGGGTTATGAACCACTTCCTCAGTCTCATATCCAAGATTCTCCAGAAAACTCTTTCTTCTCTCTTCTGTCCTCTCTTCATTTTTTTCAAAGCCTCCTTTCTCAACTCATTTAACATTTCTCTTCCTTTTCACCGAGATCTCTTCTCAACCAAATCTTCCTTGTTGTTTCCTGCTGGGCTAGCCTCCATGACTTCTCCACCAATTCATCTACATCCTTTTGTGACTTAAGTTTGATTCTTATTGGCCTCATACCTTCTCTTGTGAACTTTCCAATTCTATGGAAGTCCTCTATTTCTTGTACTAGGTCTTTTCCTCCTCTTGCACCACATTAATGATATTATTTATCACCTTTTTATGTTTTTCTCTCTCCATTTTACTCGGTGTCTTATCCTCCTCCACACCAAATATCACCACACATCTCTTTTGTCTACAGTTTCCTCACCAATGTCTCATTTGACTTAATAACCTTCACCACTTTCTCAGCTATCTTCTCTTCTATGATCTGTTGATCTATAATTTCAGCAAGGCCCAAAGTTTTCTCCCTGACTCTTTGATTTCCTTTTCCAGACTTGCAACTTTGTAATTTACCTCCTTTCTTTCCACTTCCTGACTTTTTTTCCATTCAGCCTGCTTCTCCATCACTTTTCCTAGAGATTCTCCACATTTTTCGCAATTCACTTTAATTAGCTTAACTTCCTCTTTCAGTGCTGCATTTTCCTTCTTCATATCGGCACAGTCTCTCTTTACATTGTCATAACTCGTTTCCAGGCCCTCATACTTTTCAAACAGTTTTTCAATTTTACCTTCTAACTCCAGAATTTTCTTCACATAAGCGCTCTTCTCCATTATTCCTTGAAACCCTGTGAAGTCTGATTCCTCTTTCGAGTTCACGGCCGCCATGTTGCGCAGACGTAAACAAACCAGCTGATGGCTCAAACGCAGGCTACAGTTTATATTTACCTTCACTGGACATTATTTTGCTAATCAACAGTTAACATGACTATATGGAGACGGGACAAACATTACCAGCTCCTTTCCCACCTTGGTTACTCTTAGGTAACTGTAGAATTATAGATGATTGCTCTGAGCTCAGCGACCACCTCCGCCATCGATGTCCCGTGTGTGTGTGTGTGTGTGTGTGAGAGAGAGAGAGAGAGAGAGAGAGAGAGAGAGAGAGAGAGAGATTGTGGGAGATCTCAATCACCACCTGGAAAGAGACGCCTACGAGAATCTCCTGGAGGTGCAGGGTCTGACAGATCATGTCACCTTCCCCACACATGAACGAGGAGGGACATTAGACCCTGTCATCTCAGACTACCAGGAGGACAAGCTTCAGTGTCATCAGCTGGGGCTCGTGGGCAGCTCTGATCATCACGCTGTACTGACACAGCTGGAAGTGGGCGTGGCTCGGGACGAGGCCACCACCCGCACCATCTGGCTGTGGAACAAAGCAGACTGGGCTTCCCTGCGCCGCGACCTGACCCACACCCCATGGGCCACTCTGCTACAGGGAGGAGCAGAGAGTGAAGCACTTGCACTTACCTCTCACCTTCTCGCCCTCCAGAGACGCCACGTCCCACACAGGGAATACACCACCAGACCGACGGATCAGCCATGGTTTGGCTACCGTTGCCGTGTTGCTGCTGAGGCAAAGTATGCTGCCTGGCTCCGCTACAAGAGGAACCCGACTCGGCGCAACAAGGACTTGCATAGGGCTGCATGCAGGAGGATGGTGGTAACCAGCAAGTGGGCCTTAAAAAAGTGGGAGGAAAGCCTGCGCCGGAAACTGTGTGGCACTGGCGTAGGAAACAAAACTTGGTGGTCCCTTGTTAAGGACAAACAGGAACTGGCCACCAAGAATCCATCCCTCCCTCAGCAAGCAGGACGGTACTGTCGCCACCAGCAGTAAGGAGAGGGCACAGTTGCTGGCTTCCTTGTTTGCTGGAAAAATGAAGGTGGGAATCCACAGCAGCCACCGCCTCAGCTGGTCCAGCAATGTGAGAAGACTGTCACCATGGTGGAGGTGACGCATCAGCAGGTGAAGCGATTATTGCGGGGCTGGACACACAGAAAGCTACCGGCCCTGATGACATCAGCCCGCACCTGCTGAAGCGATGCTCCCAGGAACTGGCTGCCCTCTCACCCAAGTCTTCACAACTTGTGTACGGGAAAACGTCTGGCCTTCAGTGTGGAAGGAGGCTCGAGTAGTTCCTACACAAAAAGCTCCAGGACGGACCCAAAAACTACAGACCCATATCCCTGTTGTCAGTGGTGGGTAAAGTGTTTGAGAGGGTCGTGGCAGAGGTGGTGTGTAGCCATCTCAAGGACAATGCCCTCCTCTCAGACCAACAGTTTGGGTTCAGACCTGGAAGGTCAACCTCCGACCTAATGATGCTTCTCACCAGGCAGTGGCAGGACGCCCTCGACGACGGCAAGGACACTATAGTGGTTGCTTTGGACATAGCTGGAGCTTTTGATAAAGTATGGCACAACGGATTACTGGAAAAGCTTCGTGCTAAAGGCATCCAGGGTGGCTTGCTACGACTCCTGGGAAATTACCTGCAGGACAGAAGCCTCAAGGTGGTTGTCAACGGGCAAACATCTGAGTCCCTGCCTGTGGAGGCATCAGTGCCACAGGGTTCAATTCTTGGCCCACTCCTGTGGAATATCTATGTGGATGATCTTCTCCAGCTACTGCCAGGAGTCAAGGCCTATGCTGATGACTGCACCCTCTCCTATACCTATCCACGCCAGGACAGTGGGCGGGCTGCTGAGGCCATCAATCAGCAGCTACGAGTGATAGAGGAGTGGGGTGCTCGCTGGCAAGTGACATTCGCGCCGGAGAAGACACAGGCAATGGTTGTCTCTCGGTCCCCAGCCGCCATGGCAGCAATGGCAGGAAAGTTGTCTTTGGCGCTGCTGCTCTCCCACTCCAAGATGACGTCAAGATACTTGGAGTGGAGGTGGATCGAGGGCTGAGGTTTGACAGCCATGTCAAATCCATTGCCAAGAAAGCCTCTCACAGGATCTCCGCTCTCAGAAGGATCGCCAGTTTCCTCGACAGGAAGGGAGACTGCTGCTGTACAAGGCACAGGTGCGGCCCCACCTTGAGTACGCAGCTCTCTCCTGGATGTCCTGTGCCGCCACACACAGAAGGAGACTGGACAGCATCCAACGCCGCGCCATACGGCTAGTAGATGCTGCAATACCACCTCACCCAGAGCCTGAGCGTCCTCTTGATTCACTGGAACACCGCAGAGATGTGGCGGCGATCGTAGTGTTCCATAAGGCACAGGTGCAAAGAGTGCCACATCTGGCAGGGCTGCGTCATCCTCTGAGAGTCACCGCACGGAGCACGAGAACGGTGCTCAATGGTGGTGACGCCGTAGAGGTGCCGCGATCCCACGGTGTCAGCATCAACGCACCTTCGCAGGACGCGTCTCCAGGATGTGGAACTTGTTCACGGCCGCGGTGCCTCACGTCCAGGAGATGAACACACACAGTGTCAAACTGATGGCACATAAGTGGAGACAGACACTGCCAACTCCTCTGACACTCTTTGTGACGTGACACTCAGTGTAGTGCAGTGCGTGAATAGTGCTAGTGAAGTGAAAAGAACAGTGCTCCATCTTGTATATTATCTATTTTTAAGTCTTGTAAATATTGTAGAGAAATAGATTGTAGTACCCTTAGAATAGGTAGCACACGACAGTGCGCCTTTGGGTACATGTTCTTCTGTATAAATTATGTTTAAATAAAAAAAAAAAAAAAAAAGAGAGAGAGAGAGAGAGAGAGAGAGAGAGAGAGAGAGAGAGAGAGAGAGAGAGAGAGAGAGAGAGAGAGAGAGAGAGAGAGAGAGAGAGAGAGAGAGAGAGAGAGAGAGAGAGAGAGAGAGAGAGAGAGAGAGAGAGAGAGAGAGAGAGAGAGAGAGAGAGAGAGAGAGAGAGAGAGAGAGAGAATCTTAAGACAGAAGAGAGAGAGAGAGAGAGAGAGAGAGAGAGAGAGAGAGAGAGAGAGAGAGAGAGAGAGAGAGAGAGAGAGAGAGAGAGAGAGAGAGAGAGAGAGAGAGAGAGAGAGAGAGAGAGAGAGAGAGAGAGAGAGAGAGAGAGAGAGAGAGAGAGAGGAATCCTTGATAAGGCAATAACTAAACTTTCAGAGGTCACATCGAGCTAGAAAGTACATCATTGTATTAAGAATAACAAAGAGAAAATAATTATTAGTATTCAAACAGTCTTCTGACAATTTCTAGGTTTACCATTTTTACCCGTCATGGGATATTGGAAAATAGTTTAATTACCGGAACATAAGGGTTAACGAAGTTTTATCCAGGTAATTTTTTCTAGGGTTAACGAAGTTTTATCCAGGTAATTTTTTCTAAGTTTCAAAGGCCCACCATATCACACAAGCCGACAGGCTTTTGAATACACCAGCGCCTCTCGTGGACAACACGCGTATCACTTACTGTTCAAAACTAACAGTGTCAGCAGCAGCTACTCTTCCCTCGCTCAATTTACCACCAAAACGCCCTGCAATGTCGCCTAGTGTTGCTAAGAAGACCAGGAAGTCTTTTACTCTCGAAGTGAAGCTGGATATTATTCACAGACACGAGAGAGGCGAGAAAACTAATAGCATCTGCTGTCTCTACTATTTTGAAGTCAGCAGACTCTATTAAGAAGACTGGTGAGACCGTATCTTCCTTGCAAGCTAAAAGAACCACCTGAACTCGTGACTACAATGGATAAAATGGAAAGCCTTGTGGAAATATGGTACATAAGTTTTGTATGTGATACAATGATGTGCCCTTTGTTTACATTCCACAGGTTGCTGGTTAATGTTTTTCCAGTTTCACTCTCCCTCCCTTCATAAATCTAAGACCATCAACATTATAGTTATGTACATACATACATTAGTGTACATTATAATGACTTAAATTAAACTGCCTAAATGTTTAACTTCATAATTTTTACTTTCAAAAAACCTTTCACTGTACTATGATGCACTCTCGCTTTGTTTACTCTCAATGGAAGTTCAAGTCAGGGGTTAAACTTGTTATAATCAGTTCGCTTAACGAAGTTTCGCTTAACGAAGTTTCGCTTAACGAAGGGTTTTTTAGGAACGTAACCCCTTCGTTAAGCGGGGGTTGCCTGTACTATATTTGATGGCTCATAAGATGCACCTTTTCTCCAAAAAAAAAAAAAAGTCTCAAGAAATGAACCTATGTCCTATTAAGCCAAGGTCAGCATTGAGGAAGTGGTTGGTGGTAAGTCTATGACAACAGAGGCTCTAAAATCAAACCCCAGATTTTGCACATGTAAACAAAGTGATAATTGGTACTACACCACAAAACAACTCTTTTATCCAAGGTAACTATATATAATAGGTCATACTTACTGGTAATTCACATAGAATGACACCAGTCAGAAAGAATTTGCCTATGTGACACTGTACCACAAGAACCAAAACAAACACACAGTCGGTGATCTTGATCTTGACATGGGCAAGCTTCACTGTGCTCTTTACAATGTGATGCTGTTACTCCTTGAGGTAAGCTACACTTTCATACAAGTCAAATTGGACCTATCTTTTAGTATTGTTATCTTGAATAGAAGTAAAAACAAATTATAAAAAAAAAAGAAAAATTATGATTACCTCTGTAGTCTCACCCTGTCACTACCAAAGCCTTATGCCAGGTATAAGTTTACATCTCACAAGGATTTGTACCTAGACTACTAGCAAATATTATGTTTTTAAATGCAAAATATTAGGATCTAATATAATGGAAATGCATGTGAATCTTCAAATGTCAAGTGAAATCCTTCACTTCATATTCAGAGCTTTATCTTTCTTTTCCATTTCAATATCTGCCAAAACTGAGTGTGCCTTATGACTCCATGTGTCTTATGAGACATCAAATACAGTAAAATTGGACAATTTTCAGTTTAACACACCCAACGATTTTCTCATGCTGCATATGTTTCTCTGGTGAGACATGTGAAATGATTGATGTCCTACATAATTTCCTTCACTATTAGATAGTTTTCACACTATGACTCTTTTCAATTTAAGCTTACCTCTCAAATTAAAGAGTTATTTTGATGAAATTGAGTGGAGTAATATTATGTGCAGGAAGACTGTACAAGAGAAATATGATATATTCTTACAAAAATACAATGAAGGAGTAAAAAAGTTTGTTCCTGTTTATAGTTCAGAAAAAAATACATGTATGGTACAATGCTAGATGCTTACAAGCAAAAAAAAGCAAAGAATAAAGCGTAGAAAAATCATTTAAAGCAGGGAAATGACTATAATAGTCGGCAGTAAAAGATACTAGAAATGAATATATTAGAGTAAGGAGAGAGGAAGAAAGAAAGTTTGAGAAAGATGTGGATAAAAGCAAGGATGAACCCAAACTTTTCTACAAGTTTATAAACAGCAAAACAAATAATAAGGAAACAATTGAAAAAATAATTAAAGAAGGAAAGACATACCAAACAGAGAAAGAAATGTGTGAAATAATGAATGAAAGCTTCAAAACGGTATTCAATGAAGATGATGATTTCACAGAACCTAATAGGACTTTGAATTGCCAAGGATTACAGGAGGTTGCAGTGCACAAAGAGGATATTGGAAGATTACTGGACAGGTTGGAAGTCAGAAAAGCAATGGGGCCAGATGGTGTATCAGGCTGGGTGTTAAAAGAATGTAAAGAGCAAGTACTGGATCCAATTTGGGAAATAATTAAAAGTTCAATAAATGAAGGGAAAGTTCCACAAGAGTGGGAGACCCAATGTAATATTGATATTTAAAGGAGGAAAGGCAACTGAACCACTAAACTACAGACCAGTGTCACTTACAAGTGTCGTAGGGAAGTTATGTGAAATAATTATCAAAGAAAAGTGGGTTAAATTTTTAAAAGAGGAGCAAGTCATATCGAACAGACAATCTGGATTCAGGACAGGGCAGTCATGTGTATCAAATCTAATAAGCTTCTACTTAAGAGTTATTGCAGGACTTGAAAACATATCGAACAGACAATCTGGATTCAGGACAGGGCAGTCATGTGTATCAAATCTAATAAGCTTCTACTTAAGAGTTATTGCAGGACTTGAAAACAGAGATGGATGGGTAGACACAGTATACCTGGACATTAAAAAGGCATTTGATAAAGTCCCTAAAGGAAGACTTCTTTGGAAACTAGAGAACATAGGAGGACCCCGTGGAACCTTGTTTGAATGGACAAGAGATTATTTGAAGGATAGGGAAATGAGAACTGTGATCTGAGATACATACTCATCTTGGAGTAAAGTAACTAGCGGAGTGCCACAAGGGTCAGTGTTAGCCCCCATTATGTTTCAAGTTTATGTAAACGACATTCACATTGGGATAAACAGCTATATGAATTTATTCACTGATGATGCAAAGTTATCAAAAGTTATCAAAACCAGAGAGGACAGTCTACTGTTACAGGAAGATTTAAACAAGAACTATGAATGGAGCAAGAAGTGGAAATTGGAGTTTAATGCCAAGAAATGTCACATAATGGAACTAGGAAAGAGTACAAGAAGACCAGTATGGAACTATTTAATGGGACAAGAGCAAATAACGAAGACAAATGAGGAAAAAGATCTTGGAGTGATCATACAAGAAAATCTGATCTCTGATAAACACATAATCAAGATATTTGGACTATCATACAAGATGTTGACTAATATAAGAGTGGCATTTCATTACATGGATAAAGATATGATGAAAAAAATCATCATAAGCATGATACGCCTCAGGCTGGAATATGCAGAAATGGTATGGTCTCCAAGCTCTAAAAGATATAAGAAAACTGGAAAGGTTATAAAAGATTGCTAAACAGATGGTGCCGGAATTAAAGGACCTCACATATAAAGAACGACTGAAGGAAATGGGACTGCCAACCTTACAGGATAGAAGAGAACGTGGGGACCAAATAACAATGTATAAGATAGTAAATGATATTGAAAAAATAGACAAAGAAGACCTGGTGCTGTTGGCAGAAGAAGATGGAAGGACAAGAGGACATGAAAAGAAGATCAGGATGAGGCAGTGTGTGAAGGATGTTGGAAAATACAGTTTTCCAAACAGAACAGTGGAAAAATGGAATGCATTGGATAAGGAAATTGTCGCAGCACATAGTGTGCATAACTTTAAAGAAAAACTAGATAAATGGAGATATGGAGACAGGACACTATTAGCCCTGGTCAAACCCTGTACAATACAACTAGGTAAATACAACTAGGTATATACACACACAGTAAAAGTCTGTTAATCTGAATTCCAATGATCTAAATTTCCAAATTATCCAAATTTTGGTGGTGAAAAAAAATTAATATATTGCCAAAATTAGGTCTCTGCACAAATTCTAACCATGCACCATATGCACCTTTGCCGTGAGGGTGGAAATAGACGCTGCTGTCAATTCTCCCCTATAGTCCTCCAAATCTAAACACAGTATTCTGGCTGGTCTCCATTGGGAATAGTAGGCATTCCAGCGCTGCCAAGTCTACGTGAAGTATCGAATTAAAGCATCATGTATATAAGTAAGAGGCATATAAAATGCTTCTTCTGGTCCCATTGCCTTTTCTTCATCCAGTTCCTTCATTAATTCTTTTATTTCAGGCTTGGTTCCTTCAATCTCTTCCATATAGATGGTCTCTCTATTACCCTGTGGTCTTTCAAATTTGGATTCCTTAGTAAAGACCTCTTTGAATATATTATTTAACAGTTCTGCCATACTTTTTGGGTCTTCCATCATCCCATTTTCTCCTTTTAACCTTTCTATTGTTTCTTTTTGTCTTATTTTTCCATTTATGAATCTGTAAAACAATTTTGGTTGCTCCTTGCATTTTTCAACTATGTTCTTTTCATAGATCCTCTCCTCTTCCTTCCTCACTTTAACATATTCATTTCTTGCTATCTTCAAGTTTACCTTATTTACAGCACTAATTTTATTTCTCCTTCACCTTTTCCATGCTCAGTCCCTTTTCTCCTTTGCCCTGGCACACTTTGCATTAAACCAATCTTTCTCTCCTTCTTCCTTAGGTCTATATTTCGGGACATTCCCTGACTCCTGTTTTGCATATTTCCAAAAATAAGTTATACTTCTCTTGCACCCACTCAGAGTTTTCCATTTCCTCCCAGTTAGCATATTTGAAATAGTTCTTGAGATTCTCAATTCTCAATTCTCAGCCTTTCTATAATTTAATCGGTCTCCTTTGTATGATTCATCTCTATCTTCTTTTCCCTCTTCTATATCCATTTCTAATATTACATGATCACTCTTTCCCAATGGACACTTATATCTTATATCATCATTCATTTGTATACCCCTTGTAAAAACCCGGTCTAATCTTGCCGGATCATCATTTCCAAGAATCTTGTGTTTTCCTTTACTCTTTGGTACATCATATTATCTATCATTAGGTTCAGGAATCTTTCTCCCCAAGCTTCTTCCCCCATACCACCTTCATAATTTTCCCAGTCCACTTCTTTACAGTTAAAATCTCCTACTAATATCACTTTTCTCTTTTCCTTAATGATTCTCGTTAGAATCCTTATTGTGTCATCTATCATGTCTTTATATTCTTGATTGGTCCATGAATTTGTTTTTTGGTGGCATATATGTTACAATGATTGTTAGCTCTTTTTTATTAATATGCATCTCAACATACAGTACTTCTGCTTTACCTTCCCCACATTCCACTTGGTTTATCACCATCTCCTTCCTTGACATTATCATGACTGTCTCGCCTCCATAAATTATACCTATTATCCAAGTCTATTTTGACTGCCTCATTTAGTTTTGTTTCAGCTAGGCATACAATATCTGGTTCTTCTTTCTTTATGTAAACTATTAATTCTAATTTCCTTGATAAAACTCTGTCTATGTTCGTACACTACATCGGTTTTTGTCTCTTGCCTTTATCACTTTTAGTTAAACTTGTTCCACTTTTTCCTTTTCTTTCTCTTTTATATACCATTTCATTATCCTGTCTCCTAGAATTCTCCAAAAAAATGCCTTTTTTTCCTCTTCTGACCTTTCATTATTTTTTTCCCATACTGCTACTGCCAGTTCATTGTATTTCTTCCTTTCTTCATCATTTCTATTTTTCTTTATATATATATCCTTACATCCTTCTGTTTCTCTGAGTTTAGTTGTTCTATATAATATTTCTTCTGTTGCTGCTTGTGATTTTAGTAGTATTTTAATTAGTCTCGTTTTTCCTTCTTGATATGGTCCCATTCTGTTTATTTCTTCTACTTCCTCTTTTATTTTAAGTTCTGCTTATCTTCGTCGTTTAGATTTTTTAGTAGGTCTTTGACTGATTTCATTTCTTCTTTTTCTCTTCTTGGTCTATATTTTATTTATTTTTTTTTCTTGTAATCCAAATACAATTACACTTTTTTTTTCGCAATTCCTCTAACTACATTTTCTTTTGTCTTGAGGACTCCTATCATTTTGTTTGTCATATTTTCATCTCTTTCTTTTAGTTGTTCTTCAATCACCTCCCGAACATCATCCTTATCTTTCTTATCTTGGACTCTCCATACCTGTACTTCTTTTTTAATCATGTTCTGTACTCTTTCCTCTTCTTTGTTTACTAGATCTTTCAGCTTCTCTTTTTCTTTCTTGGCTTTACCGAGTCCTTCTTCCATCTGCTTCTTGTAGTTAGCTACTTCCTTTTTTAGTTCTTTGTTTTCCGCTCTTAGCCTAGCTTCATTTTCTTCCACTTTTTTTTTATCCTTTCTCTCAGTTTTTGAAACTTTTTCCTGTTATTCATTCTCTTTCATTCCCATACCCCCCTTTATCCATTTATCTAGTTTACGTTCAATATCCATTTATCTAGTTTACGTTGGATAGTCAACACTCTCTTAAATAGTGAAGTGTTTGCCGTATCAAAACCTTCGAATGTGCTTATTCCCTCAACATATTCATCTTCTTCTTTCATTCTTTCCCTAGTCTCATACCTCCATTTAGATGGAATCTCTTCTTTACTCATGATTCTCTAACACTTATTTCATGAAAACGAGTCTATACTAATCGCCAAGGCCACTGCAAATACTATACAACAGGTAGTGAAGATCAGCTGAGAGCAACGCCACTGCATCCCTCCTCAATCGCGTCTGGTGTGTATTTACCTAGTCGTAGTTTTATAGGGCCTACACTTTATGCTCGTGTGGCCCCGTCTCCATATCTACACTTATCCAATCTCAATTTAAAAGTATCCACACTCGTTGCAGACGCTACTTCTTCATTCAAACTGTTCCACGTCTCAATACATCATTGCAGGAAACTATATTTTTTAACATCTCTCAGACACCTTCCCTTTCTCAGCTTTTTACTATGCAAACTTGTGCTTCGAATGTCATATTCTTCTCTCAGGATCAGTTTTTCATTATCCACTTGGTCCATTCCCTTGATCAATTTGCAAACTTGTATCAGATCCCCTCTATCCCTTCTTTGTTCCAGGGTTGGTAGATCCATAGCCTTTAGTCTCTCTTCATATGTCATCTCTTCAAATTCTGGAACCATTCTTGTAGCCATTTTTTGTAGTCTCACCAACTTACTTATGTGTTTCTTTTTATGAGGGATCCACACTACTCCTGCATATTCCAATCTGGGTCTTATTATAGTACTTATCAATTTCTTCATCATTTCTTTCTCCATGTAGTGAAATGCTACTCCAATATTCCTTATCAAATTATATGTCTCTCTAAAAATTCTATCAACATGGCTTACCAGTTGATTGTTTTCTTCCATCGTCACTCCTAAGTCCTTTTCCTTTTTTACTTCCTCCAGTCCTACTCCATCTCCCATCTTATAGATTTGCACGGATCATCTTTCACTCTTTCCTATTTCCATGACATGGCTTTTGTTCACATTGAATTCCATTTCCCACTTTTTACTCCATTCCCAGATCTTATTTAGGTCCTCTTGCAGTATTTCACAATCCTCTTTTTGCTTTATAACTCTGCACAGTTTCGTATCATCTGCAAACAGATTTATGTAGCTGTTCACTTCTTATGGCATGTCATTTATATAAATGAAGAAAAGTATTGGTGCCAATACTGATCCCTGTGGCACTCCGCTTTCTACTGCTCTCCACTTGGACTTCATATCTTTAACTATCGTCCTTATTTCTCTCCCCCTCAAATAATTTTCTATCCATCTCAATGTACTTCCTTTTAAGCCACCCTTCTTCTCTAAACTTCCATAGTATTCTTTCATGTGGCACTTTGTCAAACACCTTTTTTAAATCCAAAAAAATACAGTCAACCCATCCCTCTCTCTCTTGTACTCTATCAACTATTCTTGAATAGAAACTCAATACATTAGTTACACACGACCATCTTTTTCTAAAACCAAATTGGTTATTTGATATGGAATTTGTTGTCTTCAAGGAACTCGATCCATCGTTTCTTTATTATTCTTTCACACATCTTGCATATTAAACTAGTTAGAGATACCGGTGTGTAATTTAAAGGTTCTTCCTTCTGCTCTTATACTGTATATGGGAACCCTTCTCAGCTCTTTTCCATTTAACTGCAAAGGTTCCATTTTCTATTGAGTATTTTATGATGTTGTATATAGCACTTGCTAGTTCTTCCCTATATTCTTTCAATATTCTGCCTGATACTTCATCAGGTACCATTGCCTTTTCTTCATCCAGTTCCTTCATTAACTCTTTTATTTCAAGCTTGGTTACTTTAACCTTTTTCATATAGACTGTCTCTCTATTACCCTGTGGCCTCCTGGAATTTATCATTTAATAGTTCTGCCATACTTTTTGGGTCTTCCACCATCCCATTCTCTCCTTTTAACCTTTCTATTGTTTCTTTTTGCCTAATTTTTCCATTTATGAATCTAGAACAATTTCGGTTGCTCCTTACATTTTTCGACAATGTCCTTTTCAAAGTTATTTTCCACTTCTTCATTGTTCTAGATTCATGGAAAATTCAATAGAAAGGTTTTTTTATTTTCCACCTATTCAGTCTTTGTTTCCAAGCTTTTTAATGAAGGAACTGGATCCTTTTATCCTCTGCTTCAACATCTTCTCTTTGGAACCTTTTTAAATGGAAAGAGCTGAGAATTCCATATCAGTATGAGCAGAAGGAAGAACCTTTTCACACTTCTCTAACTATTTAATATGCATGTGAAAGAATAATCGATGGATCATTCTTGAAGACAACAAATTCATATCAACCACTTTTTTTAGAAAAGATTCTAATGTATTGAGTTTCTATTCAAGAATCTCATTCCCTACACTGGTAAACTCTGGAACTCTCTACCTGTGTCTGTATTTCCACCTGCCTATGACTTAAACTCTTTCAAAGAGGTGTCAAGACACCTCTTCGTTAACTGGACCCTCCTTTTAGATTTTTTTGTTTTTTCTCTTTCTACTTTCCTCTTAACAGGGCCTGGCAACCAGCGGGATTTTTTTTTTTCCAACACTTTGTTTGCCCTTGGCCAGTGCCCTTGTAATGTCTTCATTCCTCACCTTAACATATTTATTTCTCGCTGCCTTGAAGTTTTCCTTATTTACTGGATTTCTATTTCTCTTCCACCTTTTCCATGCTCCATTGCTTTTCTCCTTTGCCATAGCACACCTTGCTTAGTATTAAACCAATCTTTCTTTCCTTCTTCTTTAAGTCTATATTTTGGGACATATTCCCTGACTCCGGTTTTGTATATTTCCAAAAATAAGTTATACTTCTCTTACATCGTCTCTGAGTTTACCATCTCCTCCCAGTTTAGATTTTTAAAATAGTTCTTCAGATTCTCAATATCAGCCTTTCTGTAATTTAACTGGTCTCCTTTGGATGAATCATCTCTATCTTCCTTTCACTCTTCTATATCCATTTCTAATATTACATGGTCACTCTTTCCCAATGGGCATTTATATCTTATATCATCGTTCATTTGTATACCCCTTGTAAAAACTAGGTCCAATCTAGCCGACTTGTCGTTTCATCTGAATCTTGTGCATTCCTTTACTCTCTGTTCCATCATATTATCTATCATCAGATTCAGGAATCTTTCTCCCCAGGCTTCTTCCCCAATACCACTTTCATAATTTTCCCAGTCCACTTCTTTACAGTTGAAATTTCCTACTAATATCACTTTTCTCCTTTTTTTAACTATACTCGTTAGACTCCTTATTGCGTCACCTATCATGTTTTTATATTCTTGATTTGGTCCATGAATTTGTTTTTGGTGGCACATATGTTACAATGATTGTTAACTTTTTTATTAATATGCATCTAAACATACAGTACTTCTGCTTTTTCTTCCCCACATTCTACTTGGTTTATCACTATCTCCTTCCTTAACATTATCATGACTCCTCCTCCTCCTTTACCCACTCTGTCTTTTCTCCATACATTATTCCTATTATCCAAGTCTACTTTGATTGCCTCATTTAGTTTTGTTTCAGCCAGGCATACAATATCCGGATTTTCTTTCTTTATGTAATCTCTTAATTCTAATTTAATTGATAAAACCCCGTCTATATTCGTATACATCATTTTTAGTCTCTTGCCTTTATCATTTTTAGTTAAACTTGTTCCACTTTTTTCTCTTCCTTCTCTTTTATATACCATTTCATTATCCTGTCTCCTAGAATTCTTAAAAAAAAATGCCTTTTTTTCCTCTTCTGACCTTTCATTATTTTTTTCCCTTACTGCTGTCACCAGTTTGTTGTATCTCTTCCTTTCTTCCTCATTTCTATTTTTCTTTATATAGATATCCTTGCAGCCTTCTGTTTCTCTGAGTTTTGTGGTTCTATATAATATTTCTTCTGTTGCTGCTTCTGATTTTAGTAGTACCTTAATTGGTCTCGTTGTTCCTTCTTGATATGGTCTCATTCTGTTTATTTCTTCTAGTTCCTCTTCTAAGTTCTGCCTATCTTCGTCATTTAGATATTTCTGTAGGTCTTTGACTGATTTCATTTCTTCTTTTTCTCTTCTTGGTCTATATTTTATATTTTTTTCTTTTAGTCCAAATACGATTACACTCTTCTTTTTTTCTGCAATTTCTCTAACTAGGTTTTCTTTTGTCTTGAGGACACCTATCATTTTGTTTTTGTTTCTTTTCATGGGGTGTCCACACAACTCCTGCATATTCCAATCTAGGTCTTATTTAAGTACTTATCAATTTCTTCATCATTTCTTTGTCCATGTAGTGAAATGCTAATCCTCTCTGAAAATTCTATCAATATGGCTTACCGGTTGATTATTTTCTTCCATCGTCACTCCTAAGTCCTTTTCCTTCTTTACTTTTTCTAGTTCTACTCCATCTTTCATCTTATAGATTCCCACTGGTCGTCTTTCACCTTTTCCCAATTCCATGACACGGCTTTTGCCCACATTGAATTCCATCTCCCATTTTTTACTCCATTTCCAGATCTTGTTTAAGTCTTCCTGTAGTATTTCACAAGCCTCATTTTGTTTTATGATACTGCACAGTTTCGCATCATCTGCAAACAGATTTATGTAGCTGTTCACTCCCTCTGGCATGTCGTTTATATATACGAGAAAAAGTATTGGCGCCAATACTGACCCCTGTGGCACTCCGCTGTCTACTGTTCTCCACTTGAACTTCATATCTTTAACTACCGTTCTTATTTCTCTCCCACTCAAGTAATTTTCCATACATCTCAATGTGCTTCCTTTTAAGCCACCCTTCTTCTCTACCTTCCATAGTAATCTTTCATGTGGCACTTTATCAAATGCCTTTTTTAAATCTAAATAAATACAGTCAATCTATCCCTCTCTTTTGTACTTTATCAACTATTCTAGGGTAGAAACTCAAAAAATTTGTTACATACGACTGACCTTTTCTAAAACCAAATTGGCTAATTGATAATAATTTGTTGTTTTCAAGAAACTCAATCCATTGTTTCTTTATTAGTCTTTCACACATCTTCCATATTACACTAGTTAATGATACCAGTCTGTAATTTAAAGGTTCTTCCTTCCTTCCACTCTTATATATGGGAACCACCTCAGCTTTTTTCCATTCTACTAGTACTGTTCCATTTTCTATTGAGCATTTTATGATGTTGTATATAGGACTTGCTAGTTCTTGCCTACATTCTTTCACTATTCTGCCTGAGACTTCATCCTGTCCCATTGCCTTCTCCTCATCTAATTCAGTCATCAACTCTTTTATTTCAAGCTTAGTTACTTTAATCTCTTTCATATGGACAGTCTCTCTATTACCCTGTGGTATTTCAAATTTGGATTCCTTAGTAAAAACCTCCTGAAATTTACTATTTAACAGTTCTGCTATACGTTTTGGGCCTTCCACCATCCCATTCTCTCCTTTTAACCTTTCTATTACTTCTTTTTGCCTTCTTTTTCCATTTATGAATCTGTAGAACAATTACGGTTGTTCCTTATATTTTTTGACAATGTCCTTTTCATAGTTCCTTTCTTCTTCCTTTCTTACCTTAGCATATTCATTTCTTGCTGTTTTGAAGTTTTCCTTATTTTCTGGATTTCTGTTTCTTCACCTTTTCGATGCTCCATCTCTTTTCTCCTTTGCCCTAGCACACCTTGCATTAAACGAATCTTTCTTTCCTTCTTCTTTAGGTCTATATTTTGGGACACATTCCCTGACTCCTGTTTTGTATATTTCCAAAAATAAGTTATACTTCTCTTGCACCGTCTCTGAGTTTTCCATCTCCTCCCAGTTTATGTTTTTAAAATACCTCTTGAGGTTCTCAATATCAGCCTTTCCGTAATTTAATCGGTCTCCTTTGTATGATTCGGCTCTATCTTCATTTCCCTCTTCTATATCCATTTCTAATATTATATGGTCACTCTTTCCCAATGGGCATTTATGTCTTATATCATCGTTCATTTCTATATCCCTTGTAAAAACTAGGTCCAATCTCGCCGGCTCATCGTTTCCTCTGAATCTTGTGTTTTCCTTTACTCTTTGGACCATCATATTATCTATCATTAGGTTCAGGAATCTGTCTCCCCAGGCTTCTTCCCCCATACCACTTTCATAATTTTCCCAGTCTATCTCCTTACAGTTAAAATCTCCTACCAATATCATTTTTCTCCTTTCTTTAATGATTCTTGTAAGACTCCTTATTGTGTCATTTATCATGTCTTTATATTATTGATTAGTCCATGAGTTTATTTTTGGTGGCACATATGTTCCAATGATTGTTAACTCTTTTTTTATCAATATGTATCTTAATATACAGTATTTCTGATTTTCCTTCCCCAAACTCCACTTGATTTATTACTATCTCTTTCCTTAACATCATCATGACTCCTCCTCCTCTTTTACCCACTCTGTTTCTCCTCCATATATCATACCTTTTATCTATGTCTATTTTCATTGCCTCATTTAACTTTGTTTCCACCAGGCATACAATATCTGGTTCTTCTTTCTTTATGTAATCTCTTAATTCTAATTTACTTCATAAAACCCCATCTATGTTCCTATACATCATTTTTAAACTCTTGTTCTTATCATCTTTAGTTAAACTTGCTCCATTTTTTCTCTTCCTTCTCTTTTATATACCATTTCCTTACCCTGTCTCCTATAATTCTCTAAAAAAAAATGCCTTCTTCTCCTCCTCTGACCTTTCATTATTTTTTTCTCTTGCTTCTGCCACCAGTTCGTTGTGTCTCTTCCTTTCCTCCTCATTTCTATTTTTCTTTATATATATATATATATATATATATATATATATATATATATATATATATATATATATATATATATATCTTTGCAACCTTCTGTTTCTCTGAGTTTTGTTTTTCTATATAGTATTTCTTCTGTTGCTGCTTGTGATTTTAGTAGTATCTTAATTGGTCTCACTGTTCCTTCTTGATATGGTCCCATTCTATGATTTCTTCTACTTCCTCTTGTAAATTCTGTCTATCCTCGTCATTTAGTTGTTTTAGTAGGTCTTTTACTCATTTAATTTCATCTTTTTCCCTTCTTGGTCTATATTTAACTTTTTTTTTCTTTCAGGCCAAATATAATTACTAAATTTTCTTTTTTCTTCAGGAGTCCTATCATTTTCTTTGTCATATTTTCATCTCTTTCTTTTAACTGTTCTTGAAATACTTCCTGAAATGATTGCTTGTCGATTCTTATCTTGGATTCTCCATGCCTGTACTTCTTTTTTAATCACGTCTTGTACTCTTTCCTCTTCTTTGTTAACTAGATCTTTCAGCTTCTCTTTTTCTTTCTCGACTTTACCGACTCTTTCTTCCATCAATTACTAGTAATTAGCTACTTCCTTTTTTAATTCTTCATTTTCTGTTCTTAGCCTAGTTTCATTTTCTTCTACTCTTTTTATCCTTTCTTTCAATTTCTGGAGCTCTTTTTCCTGTTCTTCATTTTCTTTCATTTCTATACTCTTCTTTATCCATTTATCTAATTTATGTTCAATAGTCACTCCTCTATTAAATAGTGAAGTATGTGTCGTATCAAAGCCTTCGAATGCTCTTTCACCCTCACCAACATAGTCATCATCATCTTTCATTCTTTCCCATGTCTCATACCTGCATTTACATGGAATCTCTTCCTTACTCATGATTTTGTAACATTGTATTCATGAAAAACGAGTCTACACTACTCGCCCAGGCCACTGCAAACCCAAACAACAGGTAGTGGAGATCACCTGATTCTCAGGATCAACGGTACTGCGTCCTTCCTCCACCGCGTCTCGTGTGTGTGTGTGTGTGTGTGTGTGTGTGTGTGTGTGTGTGTGTGTGTGTGTGTGTGTGTGTGTGTGTGTGTGTGTGTGTGTGTATTTACCTAGTTGTAGTTTTACAGGGCCTGGGCTTTATGCTCGTGTGGTCCCGTCTCCATATCTAAACTTATACAATTTTTCTTTAAAACTATGTACACTCTTTGCTGACACCACTTCCTCACTCAAACTGTTCCAAGTCTCAACACATCTTTGTGGGAAACTAAATTTTTTAACATCTCTCAGACATCGTCCCTTCCTTAGTTTCTTACTATGCGATCTTGTGCTTCTAAAGTCATATTCTTCTCTCAGGATCAGTTTCTCATTATCCACTTCATCCATTCCGTTAATCAATTTATAAACTTGTATCAGATCTCCTCTCTCTTCTCTGCCCCAAGGTTGGTAGATCCATAGCCTTTAGTCTCTCCTCATATGTCATCCCTTTAAATTCTGGAACCATTCTTGTAGCCATTTTTTGTAGTCTCTCTAATTTTCTTATGTGTTTCTTTTTATGGGGAGTCCACACAACTCCTGCATATTCCAATCTAGGTCTTATTTTAGTACTTATCAATTTCTTCATCATTTCCTTGTCCATATAGTGAAATGCTAATCCAATATTTCTTAGCAAATTATATGTCTCTCTGAAAATTCTATCAATATGGCTTACCGGTTGATTATTTTCTTCCATTGTCACTCCCAAGTCCTTTTCCTTTTTACTTTTCTAGTTCTACTCCATCTCCCATCTTATAGATTCCCACTGGTCGTCTTTCACTTTTCCCATTTCCATGACATGGCTTTTGTCCACATTGAATTCCATCTCCATTTTTGCTCCATTTCCAGATCTTGTTTAAGTCTTCCTGTAGTATTTCACAATCCTCTTTTGTTTAATGACTCTGCACAGTTTCGCATCGTCCATAAACAGATTTATGTAGCTGTTCACTCCCTCTGGCATGTCATTTATATATACGAGAAAAAGTATTGGTGCCAATACTGACCCTGTGGCACTCCGCTGTCTACTGTTCTCCACTTGGACTTCATATCTTTAACTATCGTCCTTATTTCTCTCTCCCCTTAAGTAATTCTTCATCCATCTCAATGTGCTTCCTTTTAAGCCACCCTTCTCCTCTAACTTCCATAGTAATCTTTCATGTGGCACTTTATCAAAGCCTTTTTAGATCTAAATAAATACAGTCAACCCATCCTCTCTCTCTTGTACTTTATCAACTATTCTAGAGTAGAAACTCAATAAATTTGTTACACATGACCGACCTTTTCTAAAACCAAATTGGCTATTTGATAATATTTTGTTGTCTTCAAGAAACTTAATCCATTGCTTCTTTATTACTTTTTCACACATCTTGCATATTACACTAGTTAGTGATACCGGTCTGTAATTTAAAGGTTCTTCCTTCCTTCCGCTCTTATATATGGGAACCACCTCAGCTCTTTTCCACTCCACTGGCACTGTTCCATTTTCAATTGAGCATTTTATGATGTTGTATATTGGACTTGCTAGTTCTTCCCTACATTCTTTCAGTATTCTGCCTGAGACTTCATCCGGTCCCATTGCCTTTTCCTCATCTAGTTCCGTCATCAACTTTTTTATTTCAAGCTTGGTTACTTTAATCTCTTTCATATAGACAGTCTCTCTATTACCCTGTGGTCTTTCAAATTTGGATTCCTTAGTAAAGACCTCATGAAATTTACTATTTAACAGTTCTGCCATACTTTTGGGTCTTCCACCATTCCGTTTCTCCTTTTAACCTTTCTATTGTTTCTTTTTGTCTTATTTTTCCATTTATGAATCTGTAGAACAATTTTGGTTGTTCCTTACATTTTCGACAATGTCCTTTTCATAGTTCTTTCTTCTTCCTTTCTCACCTTAGCATATTCATTTCTTGCTGTTTTGAAGTTTTCCTTATTTTCTGGATTTCTGTTTCTTCTCCACCTTTTCCATGCTCCATCTTGTTTCTCCTTTGCCCTAGCACATCTTGCATTAAACCAATCTTTCTTTCCTTCTTCTTTAGGTCTATATTTGAGACATATTCCTGACCCCAGTTTTGTATATTTCCAAAAATAAGTTATTTTTCTCTTGAACCGTTAATGAGTTTTCCATCTCCTCCCAGTTTACGTTTTTAAAATAGTTCTTGAGATTCTCAATATCAGCCTTTCTGTAATTTAATCGGTCTCCTTTGTATGATTCATCACTATCTTCCTTTCCTTCTTCTATATCCATTTCTAATATTACATGGTCACTCTTTCCCAACGGGCACTTGTATCTTATATCATCGTTAATTGGTATATCCCTTGTAAAAACTAGGTCTAATTTGCCGGCTCATCGTTTCCTCTGAATCTTGTGTTTTCCTTTACTCTTTGGACCATCAAATTATCTATCTCACCAGGCATCTTCCCCCATACCACTTTCAAAATTTTCCCAGTCTACCTCCTTACAGTTGAAATCTCCTACCAATATCACTTTTCTCCTTTCCTTAATGATTCTTGTAAGACTCCTTATTGTGTCATCTATCATGTCTCTATATTCTTGGTTAGTCCATGAGTTTGTTTTTGGTGGCACATATGTTCCAATGATTGTTACCTCCTTTTTATTAATATGTACCTTAACATACAGTATTTCTGATTTTCCTTCCCCAAACTCCACTTGATTTACCACTATCTCCTTCCTTAACATCATCATGACTCCTCCTCCTCCTTTACCCACTCTGTCTCTCCTCCATATATAATACATTTTATCTATGTCTATTTTTATTGCCTCATTTCACTTTGTTTCCACCAGACATACAATATCTGGTTCCTCTTTCTTTATGTAATCTCTTAGTTCTAATTTACTAGATAAAATCCCATCTATGTTCGTATATTCATTTTTAATCTCTTGTTCTTATCATTTATAGTTAAACTTGCTCCATATTTTTCTCTTCTTTCTCTTTTATATACCATTTCCTTATCCTGTCTCCTATAATTCTCCAAAAAAATGCCTTCTTCTCCTCCTCTGACCTTTCATTATTTTTTTCTCTTGCTTCTGCCACCAGTTCATTGTGTCTCTTCCTTTCCTCCTCGTTTCTATTTTTCTTTATATATATATCTTTGCAACCTTCTGTTTCTCTGAGTTTTGTTTTCTATATAGTACTTCTTCTGCTGCTGCTTGTGATTTTAGTAATATCTTAATTGGTCTCACTGTTCCTTCTTGATATGGTCCCATTCTATGGATTTCTTCTACTTCCTCTTCTAAGTTCTGTCTATCCTCGTCATTCAGATGTTTTAGTAGGTCTTTTACTGATTTCATTTCGTCTTTTTCCTTCTTGGTCTATATTTAAATTTTTTTTCTTTCAATCCAAAAATAATTACACTCTTCTTTTTTCTGCAATTTCTCTTACTAAATTTTCTTTTTTCTGTGTGTGTGTATTTACCTAATTGTATTTACCTAATTGTAACATACGGGAAAAGAGCTATGCTCGTGTTGTCCCGTCTCCATATCTATTAATGTCCAGCTTTTTCTTAAAATCATGGATATTCCTTGCGTTGACCACTTCCACGTCTAAACTATTCCATGCTTCCACCCTTCTATGAGGGAAGCTATATTTTCACATCTCTCCTATAAGTGGCCATTTTAGTTTTTCCCATGCCCTCTCGACATTCTTTCATTCCACATACACAGATCTTCCCTATCCATTTTTCCATGCCAATCATCACTCTGTATATTGCTATCAGGTCTCCCCTTTCTCTTCTGTTTTCCAGGGTCGGAAGTTGCATTCTTTTCAGTCTGTCTTCATAAGTCAAATCTCTTAAGTCAGGCACCATTTTTGTTGCAGCCCTCTGTACTTTCTCTAGTTTCCTATGTGTTTCTTTAAGTTCGAGCCCACTGTATTGTTGCATATTCAAGCCTCGGTCTTATCATTGCAGTAATTATTTTCTTCATCATTTCTTCATCTAAATATCTGACGCCACTCTTATGTTCCTCAATAAGTTCAATACTTCTCCAATTATTTTGTTTATATGTCTCTCTGGTGATAGGTCATTGGTAATTGTCACCCCAAGGTCTTTTCTTCATGACTGGTTTTATGTCTTCATTTCCTATCTTGTACATACTCCTGATTCTTCTTTCACTCTTGCCAAACTCTATTTTCTTGCATTTTGTCGTGTTGAACTCCATTTGCCATGTACAGCTCCATTTCCATATTCTGTCCAAGTCTTCCTGGAGTAGTTCGCAATCTTTGTCACATCTCACTTTTCTTAACAATTTTGCATCGTCTGCAAATAGGCTCACATAACTGGACACCCCATCCACCATGTCATTTATGTAGACCGAACATTACTGGTGCCAACACTGATCCCTGTGGAACTCCACTCTCCACCAAGCCCCATTCTGATGGTCTGTCCTTAATTATTGTTCTCATTTCTCTTCCTACCAAAAGTCTTCCATCCATTTTAGTAAACTGCCATGCACTCCTCCTACCATTTCAAGTTTCCAGATCAGTCTCCGGTGTGGTACCTTATCAAAGGCCTTTTTAAATCCAGATATATTCCATCAGCCCAACCATCTCTTTCCTGTATTACATCTATCACCCTCGAATAGTAACATATCAGGTTTGTCGTGCATGAACGCCTTTTCTAAAACCAAATTGACACTCACAAAGTATGTCATTTTCTCCAAGAAGTCTGTCCATCTATTCTTCACCACCCTCTCACACATCTTAGCTACCACACTTGTAAGTGACACTGGTCTATAGTTCAATGGGTCTCTCTTGTTACCTGATTTATAGATTGGGACAATGTTAGCTCTTTTCCAGTCTTGGGGCACTACACCTTCCCTTAATGAGGCATCAATTACTTCACAAACTTTTTCTGCCAGTTGCTCCTGCATTCTCTTAAAATCCATCCTGATACCCCATCAGGTCCCACAGCTTTTCTCACTTCTAAACTCCCCATCATATTCTTGATCTCCTCCACAGTTACTTGAAACTCCTTCATAATCCCTTTCTGTTCCATTACCAGTGGTTTGTCAAAAGCAGTCTCCTTTGTGAATACCTTCCGAAAGCATCCATTCATAGCCTCTGCCATTTCCTGGGATCCTCACTGCATACTCCATTTACTTCTAAACTTTCAATACTTTCTCTATTTTTGATGTTGTTGTTCACATGTCTGTAAAAAGCCTTGGTTGGTCTTTACATTTATCAATTATATCCTTTTCTTGTTTCTTTCTTTCTTCTCTTCTAATCAACACATATTCATTTCTTGCTCTTTTGTAACTTTCCCACTGCTTAATCCGTCTTTTCCTTCTCCACCTCTTCCATGCATCCTCTTTTCTTGTTCTAGCCTTTTCACATCTATCGTTAAACCAGTCCTGCTTTCCAACTTCTCTATGTTGTCTTATTGGTACAAATTTTTCTCACCTTCTTTGTATATTTTATAAATTCCTTCCACTTTTCATTTGCTCCTTAGCACTCTTGAATTTCATCCAATTTGTCTCTTGAAAGAATTTCTTTAGGTTTCCAAAATCTGTCTTGGCATAATTCCATCTTCCCACTTTATATTCTTCATTTCTTCTAGATTTCTCTTCATCTATCACCTTGAACTCCAAAACTGCATGATCACTCTTTGCTAAAGGGCACTCCACCCTCATCTCCTCAATGACCATTGGCTCTGTACTAAAGACCAAGTCCAGTCTTGACGATGCTCCTCTCCTCCAAACCTAGTATCTTCTTTGACCCACTGAGTTAACACATTTTCCATTGCCAGTGTCAATAGTGTATTTCCCCATGTTGTCTCTGATCCTTCCATTGACCAGTCCTCCCAACACACCTCTTTACAATTAAAATCTCCCATCATTATAGTTCGTTCACAGCCACCCAACATTTCTTCCAGACATGTTCCTGTATCACTTATCATTTCTTCATATTCCTGTACTGACCATGCATTTGTCTTAGGTGGTACGTACACCACTATGTAGTGCCTCTTTTTCCTTCATTAGTTTCTGCTCTGATCTTTAGCACTTCTGCCTTTCCCATACCTTCTTTCACTTGATCCACCTTTATATCTTTTTAACCAGCAACATCACTCCTCCTCCCATCTTACCTACTCTATTTCTTTTCCAAACATTATATTTCCTTCTCCAACCATCATCAGGTCTTCTCCTCTCTCAGTTTTGTTTCAGTAAGACCCACAATATCTGGGTTCTTGTCCCTCAAGTAATCGTTGAGTTCTAAAATCCCGATATCACTCCATTTATGTTGGAATACATTACATTCGCTCATACGTAAGTTTCTTTAGTCCTTTCTTACTGTACTTTTCTGGGTTATGAACCACTTCCTCAGTCTCATATCCAAGATTCTCCAGAAAAACTCTTTCTTCTCCTCTTCTGTCCTCTCTTCATTTTTTCAAAGCCTCCTTTCTCAACTCATTTAACATTTCTCTTTCCTTTTCACCGAGATCTCTTCTCAACCAAATCTTCCTTGTTGTTTCCTGCTGGGCTAGCCTCCATGACTTCTCCACCAATTCATCTACATCCTTTTGTGACTTAAGTTTGATTCTTATTGGCCTCATACCTTCTGTGAACTTTCCAATTCTATGGAAGTCCTCTATTTCTTGTACTAGGTCTTTTCCCTCCTCCTGCACCACATTAATGATATTATTTATCACCTTTTTTATGTTTTTCTCTCTCTCCATTTTACTCGGTGTCTTATCCTCCTCCACACCAAATATCACCACACATCTCTTTTTGTCTACAGTGTGTGTGTGTGTGTGTGTATTTACCTAATTGTATTTACCTAATTGTAACATACGGGAAAAGAGCTATGCTCGTGTTGTCCCGTCTCCATATCTATTAATGTCCAGCTTTTTCTTAAAATCATGAATATTCCTTGCGTTGACCACTTCCACGTCTAAACTATTCCATGCTTCCACCCTTCTATGAGGGAAGCTATATTTTTTCACATCTCTCCTATAAGTGGCCATTTTAGTTTTTCCCATGCCCTCTCGACATTCTTCCATTCCACATACACAGATCTTCCCTATCCATTTTTCCATGCCAATCATCACTCTGTATATTGCTATCAGGTCTCCCCTTTCTCTTCTGTTTTCCAGGGTTGGAAGTTGCATTCTTTTCAGTCTGTCTTCATAAGTCAAATCTCTTAAGTCAGGCACCATTTTCGTTGCAGCCCTCTGTACTTTCTCTAGTTTCCTTATGTGTTTCTTTAAGTTCGAGCCCACTGTATTGTTGCATATTCAAGCCTCGGTCTTATCATTGCAGTAATTATTTTCTTCATCATTTCTTCATCTAGATATCTGAACGCCACTCTTATGTTCCTCAATAAGTTCAATACTTCTCCAATTATTTTGTTTATATGTCTCTCTGGCGATAGGTCATTGGTAATTGTCACCCCAAGGTCTTTTCTTCATGACTGGTTTTATGTCTTCATTTCCTATCTTGTACATACTCCTGATTCTTCTTTCACTCTTGCCAAACTCTATTTTCTTGCATTTTGTCGTGTTGAACTCCATTTGCCATGTACAGCTCCATTTCCATATTCTGTCCAAGTCTTCCTGGAGTAGTTCGCAATCTTTGTCACATCTCACTTTTCTTAACAATTTTGCATCGTCTGCAAATAGGCTCACATAACTGGACACCCCATCCACCATGTCATTTATGTAGACTGCGAACATTACTGGTGCCAACACTGATCCCTGTGGAACTCCACTCTCCACCAATCCCCATTCTGATGGTCTGTCCTTAATTATTGTTCTCATTTCTCTTCCTACCAAAAGTCTTCCATCCATTTTAGTAAACTGCCATGCACTCCTCCTACCATTTCAAGTTTCCAGATCAGTCTCTGGTGTGGTACCTTATCAAAGGCCTTTTTTAAATCCAGATATATTCCATCAGCCCAACCATCTCTTTCCTGTATTACATCTATCACCCTCGAATAGTAACATATCAGGTTTGTCGTGCATGAACGCCCTTTCCTAAAACCAAATTGACACTCACAAAGTATGTCATTTTTCTCCAAGAAGTCTGTCCATCTAGTCTTCACCACCCTCTCACACATCTTAGCTACCACACTTGTAAGTGACACTGGTCTATAGTTCAATGGGTCTCTCTTGTTACCTGATTTATAGATTGGGACAATGTTAGCTCTTTTCCAGTCTTGGGGCACTACGCCTTCCCTTAATGAGGCATCAATTACTTCACAAACTTTTTCTGCCAATTGCTCCCTGCATTCTCTTAAAATCCATCCTGATACCCCATCAGGTCCCACAGCTTTTCTCACTTCTAAACTCCCCATCATGTTCTTGATCTCCTCCACCGTTACTTGAAACTCCTTCATAATCCCTTTCTGTTCCATTACCAGTGGTTTGTCAAAAGCAGTCTCCTTTGTGAATACCTTCCGAAAGCATCCATTCATAGCCTCTGCCATTTCCCTGGGATCTTCACTGTATACTCCATTTACTTCTAAACTTTCAATACTTTCTCTATTTTTGATGTTGTTGTTCACATGTCTGTAAAAAAGCCTTGGTTGGTCTTTACATTTATCAATTATATCCTTTTCTTGTTTCTTTCTTTCTTCTCTTCTAATCAACACATATTCATTTCTTGCTCTTTTGTAACTTTCCCACTGCTTAATCCGTCTTTTCCTTCTCCACCTCTTCCATGCATCCTCTTTTCTTGTTCTAGCCTTTTCACATCTATCGTTAAACCAGTCCTGCTTTCCAACTTCTCTATGTTGTCTTATTGGTACAAATTTTTCTCACCTTCTTTGTATATTTTATAAATTCCTTCCACTTTTCATTTGCTCCCTTAGCACTCTTGAATTTCATCCAATTTGTCTCTTGAAAGAATTTCTTTAGGTTTCCAAAATCTGTCTTGGCATAATTCCATCTTCCCACTTTATATTCTTCATTTCTTCTAGATTTCTCTTCGTCTATCACCTTGAACTCCAAAACTGCATGATCACTCTTTGCTAAAGGGCACTCCACCCTCATCTCCTCAATGACCATTGGCTCTGTACTAAAGACCAAGTCCAGTCTTGACGATGCTCCCTCTCCTCCAAACCTAGTATCTTCTTTGACCCACTGAGTTAACACATTTTCCATTGCCAGTGTCAATAGTGTATTTCCCCATGTTGTGTGTGTGTGTGTGTGTGTGTGTGTGTGTGTGTGTGTGTGTGTGTACAGTGCTTACTCCAATTTTGCAAGTTCAAATTTTGCGATACGCCAATTTTGCGACAAAGGACCAAAAATTGCCATTTTTAAAATTCCCCATCTTGCTCCTTTCTCCCAGTATTGCGAGTGGTGGCGGGAGAGAGAGCGTTTCTGCAAATTATATATTACTGTATTATATAGGCAATATCTTATTAATTTATTCATATTTATCATATCATACTATATCATTATCATATTTATATTATATTTATCATAGTTTGGTGGTTTTTGGCTAGTTTTCATAAAAATCTGGTGGTAATTCAACGAAGCTCATCTGGCAACACTGCCCCGCTCCCTCCCGCCTTCCATTTGTTTACGGACACCTCCACGGAGTTCTCTCTGCAAATTTGGAGGAATCCTTGTGCTCAACTTTGTGCGACATGGCGCCACCAACCAAGAAAAACATTAGGCTAACTTTGTAGCAGAAGATGAAGATAATTAAGATAAAAAGAGATGGAAATAGGAACTGTGATATTTCCAGAGAGTTTGGTGTGGAATGATCAACTATGAGAATGATGCTTAAAAACAGTGAGAAAATTGAAAAAGTTGTAAAAACCTATGGTGGACAGATTTTTTATTCTCGTAGGCATTGTACAAACACTGTGATCATTCATATGGAACGATTCCTGGCTCAATATATATGTGATATAAATATGGGCAAAATATTAGGAAAATATTGAAAAATTAGGCAACCATGGATGAAGGGTCCACCATATTCAATTTTTCCCATAGGAATAATACTTTCAATTTTGCGATTTCCAAATTTGCGACTCAAATGTGTTTCTCTGTGTGTGTGTGTGTATTTACCAAGTTGTATTTACCTAGTTGTAGTTTTACAGGGCCTGGGCTTATGTTCGTGTGGCCCTGTCTCCATATCTACACTTATCCAATCTTACTTTAAAAGTATGCACAATCGTTGCAGACACTACTTCTTCATTCAAACTGTTCCATGTCTCAATACATCTTTGCAGGAAACTATACTTTTTAATATCTCCTACACATCTTCCCTTCCTCAGCTTCTTACTATGCGATCTTGTGCTTCGACTGGCATATTCTTCTCTCAGGATCAGATACTCATTGTCCACTTGGTCCATTCCGTTTATCAATTTATAAACTTGTATGAGATCCCCTCTCTCCTTTCTCTGCTCCAATGTTGGAAGATCCAAAGCCTTTAGTCTCTCCTCATAAGTTATACCTTTAAATTCTGGGACCATTCTTGTAGCCATTTTTTGTAGTCTCTCCAGTTTCCTTATGTGTTTTCTTTTGTGAGAGGTCCACACAACTCCTCCATATTCCAATCTGGGTCTTATTATAGTACTTATCAGTTTCTTCATCATTTCTTTGTCCATGTAGTGAAATGCTATTCCAATACTCCTTAGAAAATTGTATGTCTCTCTGAAAATTCTATCAATATGGCTTGCTGGTTGATTATTTTCTTCCATCGTCACTCCCAAATCCTTTTCCTTTTTTACTTTCTCCAGTTCTACTCCATCTCCCATCTTATAGATTCCCACTGGTCGTCTTTCACTCTTTCCCATTTCCATGACATGGCTTTTGTCCACATTGAATTCCATCTCCCACTTTTTACTCCATTCCCAGATCTTATTTAGGTCTTCTTGCAGTATTTCACAACCTTCTTTTTGCTTTATAACTCTGCAAAGTTTCCCATCGTCCACAAACAGATTTATGTAGCTCTTCACTCCTTCTGTCATGTCATTTATATAAATGAGAAAAAGTATTAGCGCTAATACTGACCCCTGTGGCACTCCACTTTCTACTGCTCTCCACTTGGACTTCATATCTTTGACTACCATCCTTATTTCTCTCCCCCTCAAATAATTTTCCATCCATCTCAATGTGTTTCCTTTTAAACCACCCTTCTCCTCTAATTTCCACAGTAACCTTGCATGTCGCACTTTATCAAATGTCTTTTTTAAATCCAAGTGAATAAAATCAACCCATCCCTCTCTCTCTTGTATCCTATCAACTATTCTAGAGTAGAAACTCAGTAAATGTGTTACACATGACCGACCTTTTCGAAAGCCAAATTGGCTATTTGATAGTAATTTGTTGTGTTCAAGGAACTCGATCCATTGTCTCTTTATTACTTTTTCACACATCTTACATATTACACTAGTTAGTGATACTGGTCTGTAATTTAGAGGTTCTTCCTTCCTTCCGCTCTTATATGTGGGAACCACCTCAGCCCTTTTCCATTCCACTGGTACTGTTCCATTTTCTATTGAGCATTTTATGATGTATATTGGACTTGTTAGTTCTTCCCTACATTCTTTCAGTATTCTGCCTGAGACTTCATCCGGTCCCATTGCCTTTTCTTCATCTAATTCCTTCATTAATTCTTTTATTTCAAGCTTGGTTACTTTAATCTCTTCCATATAGATGGTCTTTCTATTACCCTGTGGTCTTTCAAATTTGGATTCCTTAGTAAAGGCCTCCTGGAACTTATCACTTAACAGTTTTGCCATACTTTTTTGGGTCTTCCACCATCCTATTTTCTCCTTTTAACCTTTCTATTGTTTCTTTGTCTTATTTTTCCGTTTATGAATCTGTAGAACAATTTTGGTTGCTCCTTGCATTTTTCGACTGTCTTTTTCATAGATCCTCTCCTCTTTCTTCCTCACTTTAACATATTCATTTCTTGCTATCTTGAAGTTTACCTTATTTATTGCATTTCTATTTCTCCTCCACCTTTTCTATGTATTTACCTAGTTGTAGTTTTACAGGGCCTGGGCTTTATGCTCGTGTGGCACCGTCTCCATGTCTACACTTATCCAATGTGTGTGTGCATATATATATATATATATATATATATATATATATATATATATATATATATATATATATATATATATATATATATATATATATATATATATATATATATATATATATATATATATATATATATATATATATATATATATATATATATATATATATATATATATATATATATATATATATATATATATATATATATATATATATATATATATATATATATATATATATATATATATATATATATATATATATATATACACAGGCAACCCCCCTTTCGTTAAGCGAATTTTCATTAAGCGAATCAATTATAACAAGTTTAACCCGACTTGAGATTCTATTGCGAGTAAACAAAGTGAGAGTGCATCACAGTACAGTAAAAGGTTTAATGAATGTAAAAATTATGAAGTTAAACATTTAAGCAGTTTAATTCAAGACTAACTCATTATAATGTACACTAATGTATGTATGTAGGTAACTTTATAATGTTGATGATCTTAAATTTATGAAGGGAGGGAGAGTGGAGCAGGAAATACGCTAGCTGGCAACCTGTGGAATGTAAACAAAGGGCGTTCATTGTACCGCATACAAAACTTATGTACCACATTTCCACAAGGCTTTCCATTTTATCCATTGCAGAGTCTTGAGTTCAGGTGGTACTTTTAGCTTGCAAAGAAGATATGATCTCACCAGCCTTCTTAATAGTCTGCTGACTTGAAAATGGTAGAATGTAGATGGAGTCAAGCCATGGTGGGAAGCAATGCTATTAGTTTTTTTGCCTTTCTCGTGTCTGTGAATAATATCCAGCTTCATTTTGAGAGTAAGAGACTTCCTGGTCTTCTTAGCAACGCTAGGCAACATTGCAGGACGTTTTGGTGGCATGTAGAGCGAAGGAAGACGAGCTGCTGCTGACGCCGTTATTGTTTTGAACTAGGGGGAGTGAGTGGTGTGCATTTTGTCCACAAAAGGCACTGGTGTATTCAAAAGCCTGTCGACTTGCGTGATACGGCGGGACTTTCAAACTTGGAAAAAAATATCTGGATAAAATTTTGTTACAGTGAGTTTGGTGTTTGTTAAATGAGCAGATGGTAGTAAAAGGAAACCTTCATTGTAGCGTAATTTTATTGTGTGAACCTTCGTTAAGCGAGGGTTGCCTGTATAGATATATAAATATATATATATATATATATATATATATATATATATATATATATATATATATATATATATATATATATTAGTGATGTATCGGATATCCGCCTCCGCCTCCGCCTCCGCAGATCCTCCGCGTTTTATTAACCTCCGCCTCCGCCTCCGCCTCCGCATTTTCAGATAATGAGACCTCCGCCTCTGCCTCCGCCTCCGCATTTTCAGAAAATGAGACCTCCGCCTCCGCCTCCGCAATTTAAAACTGCGGAGGCGCGGATGTTTACCGGTACCTGTATTTTTCGGCACACAGTTGCACCCCAAAATATAGTAAGATGTTTGTTTCATTACGGCGTAACAGTAACATGCAACTGTAGTACGCAGTATGCACATATGGCCTCTTTGACCGCGTCTGAACGTGAAACATACGCGTATACGGCTCTCATCTCATGCACCCCACCCACAGCTAATCTCGCACACTGCCAGACGTATGATTCCTCTTTTCATTGGTTGCTGCATCCGAATTATTAAGTTATAGATTTGACACTGCCAAAACTTGATTACTATCTCCTATTGTACCCAAATTTGAGTGAGGGAAAGGAGTAACAGGAGTTTATTGTCGACGCAGTACCGGTACTGTAAATGAGTAAAAAAAAAAAATCTGTTCCGCCTCCGCCTCCGCCTCCGCCTCCGCGGAGGTGTAGGCAACAACCTCCGCCTCCGCCTCCGCCTCCGCAAAAAACTATTCCATAACCTCCGCAACTACATCCGCATCCGCATTTTTTGAGAAACTGACCTCCGCCTCCGCCTCCGCCGAGCCACGAAATTTGACCTCCGATACATCACTAATATATATATATATATATATATATATATATATATATATATATATATATAGAGACTCAATACTCGAACTTAATTCGTTCCAAATGGCCGTTCGAGTATCAAAAAGTTAAACTATTGATACCTATAAATCAGATAATTCTTTCAAGCCATTGCCAAACTCAAGTTTTGAAAAAAAGCAGCGGTTAAATTTCGCAGTCGCCGCTAGCAATGGCGCACAGAAGCAGGGTTAGCCTGTCTTTCATGGGCTTGTGTCCTGGCAAACACTTCTCTTCCTTTGTTATATAGATCATGTTTGGTAGTTGTTTTTTTTCCAAAACAGGCCAGTTTTATCACAATTAAGGGGACCATCCGGTTAGGTTTTAAAAAAATTGAAAATAAAGAGGTACGTGGGTAATATTTTTTTGACTGATAGATGACTATTACACGATATTAGTTTAGTAGTTACATGAAAATCGAAGAATAAATAACTACATGAAAAATAAAAAATTCAATTTCTTTGAAAAGAACATTATTTCCTATAAACTTTGTCACCGGAGGGCAGATTTCAACTCTCTGCCAGTACATATATGAAGTATGTGATGTAACATAACTTTCCATCTCAGAGAATTTTGATTTTTTTATTTTGATGGCCATTATGAATTTTTTTTATTTATTCTTTTTTCTTTTTTACATAAAATTACATTGCGGCACAGAAAATAAATTTTTTCAAATTTTATTAGATGGAAATGTAGCAGCTTCATTGAGCTTCAAAATGATACCTCAAAATTGAAAATCCGTTGAGAAATGTGGGAGAAGCTTCATACGATTTGAATGATAAAATAAAAAAGTGGAAACTGAGAAAAAGGCAAAAAAGAAAAAAAACAACAGATGTCATTTTCGTCTTCTATGACCCTGTACATTTATTTGGGTTGGATATTTCGTGCTCATACACCACTATGTGCATCATATATGATTTTTAGGGATGTTTAGAATATTCTGTAAGATTCATATGGCACCTGGCCATAGGTATTAGTCACTCGAAGGCGAGGATGTCTCCCATCCGTGCATGGTCGGCACAACTCGTAATTTTCCCTTGCACCGTTTGTTTAGACATTGTAAGGCAAAAAAAAAAAAAAAAAAAAGGATTGTGGCTTGCAAGGCGTGAAACAACGGACAAGATACTCAGTACATCCTCCTCCCATCGCAGTCACAAGGACACTAAAATGGAAGGGGAGAGGGTGTGTTCCTGTGTACGCCATAGTACTAAGTTGCCAGTGCCCACCTTTCCTTACCAAAGAAACCACTTTCATGGCTTTTTCCGTGCTTATTATCATCATTTATGGTGCAGATAGTGGGAGGGGGGGAAGCCCCAGGCTGCGGTGGGCGTGGTAGGGGCCCTTTAAAGTTTAAATACCACACGTATTTTGACATATTTTCCCAAAAATACTCCAACACTATGTTGCCATATGTTCGGGGATGCTCTGGTGGTGTTTTGGGGATTTTTGACATTTTCAGATTTTTTGGAACCATGGCCACCAGACGGTCCCCTTAAAGATCTGCTGTAGGGTTAAGCACTCCTTATCCACAAATTTCTTAAATTCAGGCACAAATTACTCAGCGGTAACTCTGTCAGCACTTGCGGGCTCGCCGTGCGTCACAACAGAATGAATTCCAGTTCTTCTCTTGAAATTCACAAACCACCCTTTTCTTGCTTTTAAAATCATCATTGGAGTCCAATGTAGTATGAGAAATATGATCACGATGCAGCAGCCTAGCCTTTGCACAAATTATGCCCTCTGACAAAGAATTACCAACCATCTGCCTTTGGTTTATCCAATCAACAATTTTTTTTCTTCCACTGCCGCAGGTCATTTAAATTGCCTTTTCACACCAATCACCACATCAGCTCTTTTAATGAGCTGTCTTCTTCAGTATTGTGGCTACTGTACATTTAGCCAAACTGTATTCAGCTGCAAGATTGATTATTCTTCCTTTTTTCTCGTATTTATCAATAATCTCCTTTTTTCTTTCAATGGTTGTCACTACATTCTTTCTTGTAGGCTTATTCTCACCACTAACAAGCCTCTTTGGTGCCATTGTACGCTTCTAAATGCGGGAAAAAAAAAAAATCCAGAGAGAAAGCGCAGGACATTGTTATTCTTACGACTGCGAAGAATCAACTGGCTGTGATGGACTGGTGGGGCACGTGGGGGGGGCGGGGGGTTAGAAAGGATGAAAGAGCAGGACAATATTATTTTTACGACAGCGAAGGATCAACTGGCTGCGGTGGACCAGTGAGGCGCGTGGGGTGGTGGAAAGGATGAAAGCGCAGGACAATGTTATTCTTACGATAGCGAAGGATCAACTAGCTGCAGTGGACCGGTGGGGCGTATGGGGCAGCAAGAAGGATGAGGCCTTTTTGTTTACAGCCACGTGGACAAACATTCGACTAATAGGTATTTTTTCGAGTATTAAGTCGAACTTTTGCGTTCAACTATTGAAAAGTTCGACTATTTACCATATTTTACGACTTACAAGACGCACTTTTTTCCTAAAAAATACCTTGAAAAATACTAGTGCATCTTCCAAGACGAATGTTGTGTTGTAAGGCAACACCCAGCCTCAAGTGACCTTGGACACTTGACCGATAGCGACCTGGATTTGAATGTTGAGTCATTACATTATGATGTTAGCTTAAGTAATATTTAATTCAGCCTTTTATATTATGTAAACTCAGTACTTAGCTGTTACAAGTATTTCCAATACCACAATCCTTCCTGGAGCCTACTCAGCATGTGGAGAAAATAGGCCACTCTGTCATCTCATAAGAAAGTATATGAACGTGCACACATGCCAGGTGCCTTTATACTTTTATTAATAGAACGTCCAAATGGCTTACTCGTTCAAGCAAGAGTCAAAACTCCACTTGTGAAGCCTATGAAGCACGATTGCAAAATAAAATAAATATGAACTGCAGCACTGACGCGTTCAGTTTCGGTGATCGGACAAGTGATTCCGTAATGTAAACAATACGTCCAATACAAGCCGTCGCCCGCCACTAAAACAAGAAGAGATGGACTGCTTCACTGTGTATACGTATTTACGTATGGTGTTTTTATTTACATAGTTTTAAATTTGTGGTGAATCCTCCAGCAAATTTGTAATGAGTGGTGAAACAATAGTGTCTTGCAGACTCCCTGCTTCTTATGTTTTTGTGTTCAATGGTTGGGTATATGGTGAATGTGTTCTTGTATGAGAAGGATTTTTTTTTTTCTTAGAAATTTCTTTCAAATATTAGGGTGCATCTTCAAAGATGCAGTGTCTTGCAAGCCGTAAAATACGGTAGACGTTCGAGTATTGAGTCTTCACTGTGTGTGTGTGTGTGTGTGTATATATATATATATATATATATATATATATATATATATATATATATATATATATATATATATATATATATATATATATACTCAGCATGTGGAGAAAATAGGCCACTCTGTCATCTCATAAGAAAGTATACGAACGCACACACATGCCAGGTGCCTTTATACTTTTATTAATAGAACATCCAAATGGCTTACTCGTTCAAGCAAGAGTCAAAACTCCACTTGTGAAGCCTATGAAGCACGATTGCAAAATAAAATAAATATGAACTGCAGCACTGACGCGTTCAGTTTCGGTGATCGGACAAGTGATTCCGTAATGTAAACAATACGTCCAATACATGCCGTCGCTCGCCACTAAAACAAGAAGAGATGGACTGCTTCACTGTGTATACGTATTTACGTATGGTGTTTTTATTTACATAGTTTTAAATTTGTGGTGAATGCTCCAGCAAATTTGTAATGAGTGGTGAAACAACAGTGTCTTGCAGACTCCCTGTTTCTTATGTTTTTGTGTTCAATGGTTGGGTATATGGTGAATGTGTTCTTGTATGAGAAGGATTTTTTTTTTTCTTAGAAATTTCTTTCAAATATTAGGGTGCATCTTCCAAGATGCAGTGTCTTGCAAGCCGTAAAATACGGTAGACGTTCGAGTATTGAGTCTCCACTGTGTGTGTGTGTGCGTGTGTGTGTGTGTGTGTGTGTGTGTATATATATATTTATATATATATATATATATATATATATATATATATATATATATATATATATACAGTAAGGTCCCGGGTTACGTCGGTCTCGAGTTACGTCAAACTCGCACTTACATCAGTCCATTATAAGGCAATTTAAGATTTAAAAAATTGAAAATTTATAAATCGTAAAGCGCGGGGTTTATTGTTATTGTTGGCCGCCAGGCGTCACTAGTGGTTATCCACCACACCACCCACCTCATGCTTGAATAAAATAACACTCTACATACCTCAGTTCCACCACACCGTCGCCCCTGGCAAGAGTGTTCCTACATCTGCATTTGCTGACTATCTTAGTATCTTGCTCAATGGCACCAAAAAGAAAACTCCTGAGTGATAGCAGTGATGCTAAGAAAAGGAAGGGAGGCAGCGGCTGTGTGTAAGGGAGTGAAGAAGGAAATGGGAAGCCCGTTACCATGACAACGGGGAGGTTGACGACCTTGAGGACTCACGCACCTATCACAACAATAACAACTCCGGAGCCTTCGCCTGGGCCACACGACACTCGCAGCTGACTTGCACCGTCTGCGCTTGTCTGCTGATCCCTATTGCCCTTTCCTATTGCACTTCCTGTCCCGCTGCCCACGCTTCTACTCCCACCGCACTGCACTACGTTCCCAGCTGTCCGCCCTGGGCGTCACAACATTCGACCTGCCCAGGGTACCCTCCTGGCGGCCTCAGGCGTCCACCCCTCTGGCAACGTGCATTCCTTCGCATTCGCGGCCCTAATCAACAACAAAAACAAGCTTGTGTTTCATATTCCTACATACTTGTAAATAATATAACAATATAACCTTTTACTTATATAACGCTTCTACTCCTACCGCACTCCACAAAGCTCCCAGCTGTCCGCCCTGGGCGTCACAACATTTGACCTGCCCACCGTCCTGGCGGCCTCAGGCCGCCCCTCTCGGCAACCTGCAGTCTTTCGTGTTCGCGGCCCTAATCAATATATTCTTACATAGTTGTAAATAGTATACCAATATAACAATATAACCTTTTACTTACCTGAATAACCATAAAAAATTATTGGTTAAAAACTCGATAATATGCTTTGAAAGTACAAAAACTCGACTTACGTCATGTTTCAGGAATGTAACTCTGACGTAACTCGGGACCTTACTGTATATATATATATATATATATATATATATATATATATATATATATATATATATATATATATATATATATATACACACACACACACACACACTTGGCGAATCTCAGCTTGGCAAAATTCACTTTTGGTGGCAGGGTGGCCATGGACCAACGAGTGCATGCTTGGCGATTTGAATTCAAACTTGGCGGTCCCCTGATGACCGCATGGTGAACCACGCGTCTCTCCGGTGACGTCAGACCTCTCTCTAAACCTATCAAAATGCAGTGCGAGAGTCCCCTTCAGCCATTTTGTTTCTGCTAGCGTGGGAACGAATTCTGGCAATTTACTGCCAACATGGCCTCTACCAGCACAACAGGTGGTACAGGTGGATGTAAGCACAATGGTGATGGCAGCAAGGATGAAAGTGGACAAGGGAAACTGGTGGAAAAACAGGAGTTACAGCCTTTATATCATGTCTTATTAGCTTTGTTTATTGTATATTGGTCTGTTTTGTACATGTGTTCTAATATGTGAAGGCCAAAGATTTTATTTCAGCTTGAAAGATGGTATTTTAGGTGTCAATAGAGGGACTTTGGCAATGGCCAAAGACTGATTGAGACATTTTTTAGGAAATTTATATGGCATAAAGAACTCGTGTTTGGCAAAATTCGCATTTGGTGGTAGTTTCTCCAGACTAATTCATTTGCCAAGTGCGGGGCCTTACTGTATATATTAAGTGTATAAATGGGCAAGAGATACTCTCTTAAACATGTTTCATTAAAAGTGATATTTAACTCAGCGTTATCTATTTTCTTTAACACCTTTGCACCAGATGTTAAAAAAGCCCGCCTGTATGATATAAGGGTGCTAGTGCCGCGCGCTCGAGCGCAGGAAACTCGTGCAAGCTTGTCATACTTGTCGTCTTTGTGTATTATGCTGTATTTTTTAGTTACTATATCGCCTTCGAAGAGGAAAGTGGACGCTTCTCTCTTCGGAGAAAATGAGAGAGAGAGAGAGAGAGAGAGAGAGAGAGAGAGAGAGAGAGAGAGAGAGAGAGAGAGAGAGAGAGAGACATTTGCTAATATTTTTGACACAAGCAGGACGCATGTAGCTTATCTTTCGAGAGGAAGAGGGGAGGAGGAAGAGAGAGAGAGAGAGAGAGAGAGAGAGAGAGAGAGAGAGAGAGAGAGAGAGAGAGAGAGAGAGAGAGAGAGAGAGAAAGAGAGAGAGCGAGAGATGGGAACAGTCTATGCCATTGGGTAATTTTAGACACAAGGCGGGACGCATGTAGCTTATCTTTAGTGATTGGTGGAGACAAGGATGATGGGAGGAGCACTAGGATTTTAAGGACAGCATACGACGTGTGTAGTTGGTATCCAACACATTATACGGGACAACTGAACTGAAGAAAGTTCAGAAAAGAAATATGACGCCTACGTAGGCGTCACCGTATATGCTACTGGGGCTTCATGATGCCTACATAGGCGTCTATGTATTGAAGGGGTTAATAAGCTCTCTTTCTGTCTAAGAAGTGTCTTATTCTCTTAAGTGAGTATGTTGATGATATTACCGTAGGATATCATCTTCACCAGATCGCGATTTCAGGTCCCACACGAGGCAAAAGGAATCCAGAGCAGCTGAGGGTTGGCAAGATGTATACTCACTTTTTAAGTAAATTACATGAGGGTCAGTTAGTTAACATTCCTTGTAAAACAATAAAATCACAAAGCAATGATCCTAAGTAGATGATAGACAGATTAAAGTGATGCATAGGACAGAAGAGGAATATATATATATATATATATATATATATATATATATATATATATATATATATATATATATATATATATACAGGCAAACCCCGTTTAAGGAAGGGGCTACGTTCCTAAAAACACTTCGTTAAGTGAAACTTCGTTAAGCGAACCAATTATAACAAGTTTAACCCCTGACTTGAACTTCCACTGAGAGTAAGCAAAGCGAGAGTGCATCATAGTACGGTGAAAGGTTTAATGAAATTAAAAATTATGAAGTTTAACATTTAGGCAGTTAAATTTAATTTAAGTCATTATAATGTACACTAATGTATGTATGTACGTAGGTTTATAATGTTGATGATCTTAAATTTACGAAGGGAGGGAGAGTGAATGAGGAAAGACACTAACTGGCAACCTGTGGAATGTAAGCAAAGGACACATCATTGTACCGCATACAAAACTTATGTACCACATTTCCACAAGGCTTTCCATTTTATCCATTGTAGAGTCACGAATTCAGGTGGTTCTTTTAGCTTGCAAGAAAGATACAGTCTCACCAGCCATCTTAACCCTCTCACTACGGTGACGCCTATGTGGGCGTCATGAAACCCCAGTAGCAAATACGGTGAGGCCTCCGTAGACGTCATTTTTTTTCTGAGCTTTCTTCAGTTCAGTTGTCCCGTATAGTGTGTTGGATACCAACTACACACGCAGTATGCTGTCCTTGAAATCCTAGTGCTCCTCCTACCATCCTTGTCTCCACCAATCACAAAAGATAAGCTACATGTGTCCTGCCTTATGTCTAAAATTACCCAATGGCATACACTGTTCCCATCTCTCTCTCTCTCTCTCTCTCTCTCTATCGAAAGATAAGCTATACATGCGTCCCGCTTGTGTCTAAAATATTAGCAAATCTCTCTCTCTCTCTCTCTCTCTCTCTCTCTCTCTCTCTCTCTCTCTCTCTCTCTCCCCCTTTCCTCCCTCCCTCTCTTCCTCTCGAAAGATAAGCTACATGCTTGTGTCTAATATTAGCAAATGTCACTCTCTCTCTCTCTTTCTCCGAAGAGAGAAGCGTCCACTTTCCTCTTCGAAGGCGACATAGTGACTAAAAAATAGCAGCATAATACACAAAAACGACAAGTATGACAAGCTTGCACAAGTTTCCCGCGCTCGGGCGCGCGGCACTACCACCCGTATATCATACAGGTGGGCTTTTTTAACATCCGGCGCGAAATGGTTAATAGTCTGCTGACTTGAAAATAGTAGAGACAGTAGATGAAGTCAAGATGGTGGCCAACAATGCTATAGTTTTCTCGCCTCTCTAGTGTCTGTGAATAATATCCAGCTTCACTTCGAGAGTAAGAGACTTCCTGGTCTTCTTATGAATGCTAGGCCACATGGTAAGGAGTTTTGGTGGTAAGTTAAGCGAGTGAAGACGAACTGTTGCTGACGCTGTTATGGAAGTGAGTGGTGCGTGTTGTCCACGAGAGACTTGATCTTGATTTTGATCTTGATTCTACAGGTGTTCCAGGATTTCTCCTGAGGCAGGCCTTAGTATTTGAGGCTGCTAGTGTATTCAAAAGCTTGTCGACTTGCGTGATACGGCGGGGCTTTCAAACTTGGAAAAAATTACCAGGATAAAACTTCATTAAAGCGAGTTTGGTATTCGTTAAACGAGCAGATGGTAGTAAAATGAAACCTTCGTTGTAGCGAAATTTCGTTGTGTGAACCTTCGTTAAATGGAGGTTGCCTGTATATATATTATATATATATATATATATATATATATATATATATATATATATATATATATATATATATATATATATATACAGTAATTAACGAACTGGATAAAGGGTGTCAAAGCTGTTTGTAGAGCAGAAATTCGTTAAGCAGACGTAATATTCCCATAAGAAATAATGGAAATAGGGGGGGATGCATTCTGGGCTGGTCCCCAACATACCACATGGATTAAAAAAATATATATATATATATATATATATATATATATATATATATATACACACACACAGTAAAGTCCCGGGTTACATCGGTCTCGAGTTACGTCAAACTCGTAGTTACGTCAGTCCACTATAAGGCAATTTAATATTAAAAAAATTGAAAATTTATAAATCGTAAAGCGCGGGATTTATTGTTATTGTTGGCCGCCAGGCGTCACTAGTGGTTACCCGTCACACCGCCCGCCTCACGCTTGAATACAATAACACCCTGCCTCAGTTCCACCACACCGTCGCCCCTGGCAAGTGTTATCCTACTTCTACGTTTACTGACTCAAGTTCTTAGTATCTTGCTCAATGGCACCAAAGAGAAAACTCCTTAGTGACAGCAGTGATGTAAATTACTAATGAAATACCGCGATATTTCATTAGTAATTCACTAGCACTCACTGCCACAGAGTCCAGGTTATCCTCATGGCATGAGTGTATATGAAGTCCTTCATTATCCAGTAAATTCAGTTACGGTGTTTAGTAACTACCACCCTCGATTCTATTTAAGGTAAAAATAATTCATAGATATGGTATCCGCTTGTGTTTTGTTTATATCGTACCTTAGCGCCACCATAACAATCAGTCTATTCCTGCATTTCCCACTGAACACAAGTGAAATCCTTATGGCATGTTTTTCTTTTTTGGATATCATGAGTAAGGGCAGAAATCCCTACTGTCCCTTAGCCTCAGGACATTATCTGATAGAATACATGGCGAGTGAATGGTAAATAAAAACATTTTCTGTTCATTTCCTTTGTGCAGTACTTTACATTATCATGTATTTTCATATCTCTAGGGGTGACTTTTTAACGTGCTGGAACGCATTCCCTATTATTAGATGTTATAATGGGTTCGGTGTACGGTAATTTTGATTTACGGTAAGGTGTTAAGGAATTCATATGTACCGTATAACGAGGACTTACTGCATGCATATATATATATATATATATATATATATATATATATATATATATATATATATATATATATATATATATATATATATATATATATATATATATATATATATATATATATATATATATATATATATATATATATATATATATATATATATATATATATATATATATATATATATATATATATATATATATATATATATATATATATATATATATATATATATATATATATATATATATATATATATATATATATATATATATATATATATATATATATATATATATATATATATATATATATATATATATATATACAGGCAACCCAGGCAACCCGCTAAAAAACACTTCGTTAAGCGAAACTTCGTTAAGCGAACCGATTATAACAAGTTTAACCCCTGATTTGAACTTCCATTGAAAGTAAGCAAAGTGAGAGTGCATCGTAGTACAGTAAAAGGTTTAATGAAAGTAAAAATTATGAAGTTAAACATTTAGGTAGTTTAATTTAAGTCATTATAATGTACACTAATGTATGTATGTACGTAACTTTATAATGTTGATGATCTTAACTTTATAAAAGGAGGGAGAGTGAAACGGGAAATACACTAACCGGCAACCTATGGAATGTAAACAAAGTGCGCATCATGGTACTGCATACAAAACTTATGTACATTTCCACAAGGCTTTCCATTTTATCCATTGTAGAGTCACGAGTTCTGGTGGTTCTTTTAGCTTGCAAGGAAGATACGGTCTCGCCAGCCTTCTTAATAGAGTCTCTTGACTTGAAAATAGTAGACAGTAGATGGAGTCAAGCCATGGTGGGAAGCAATTTTTTTTTCTGGCCTTTCTCTTGTCTGTGAACAATACCCAGCTTCAATTCGAAAGTAAGACACTTCCTGGTCTTCTTAGGAACGTTAGGCCACATTGCAGGGTGTTTTGGTGGTAAGTTGAACTAAGGAAGATGAGCTGCTGGTGACGCTGTTATGTTTTGACTGGGCAGTGAGTGGTGCGTGTGATCTTGATCTTGATCTTGATGCTACAGGTGACACAGAATTTCTTCTGAGTCAGGCCTTTGTATCGGCAGAGCCTGTGTTGTCCACGAGAGGCTTGATCTTGATCTTTATGCTACAGGTGTCTCAGGATTTCTCCTGAGGCAGGCCTTAGTACCAGCAGCTCATGATGTATTCAAAAGCCTGTCAGCTTGCATGATACAGTGGGGCTTTCAAATTTTGAAAAAAATTACCTGGATAAAATTTCGTTAAAGCGAGTTTGGTGTTCGTTAAACGAGCAGATGGTAGTAAAATGAAACCTTCGTTATAGCGAAATTTCGTTGTGTGAACCTTCGTTAAAAGGGGGTTGCCTGTATATATATATATATATATATATATATATATATATATATATATATATATATATATATATATATATATATATACACACACATGTATAGTAATACGCCGCTTAACAAACGATCGCCTAACGAGGCGAGAAAACTAATAGCATTGCTCACCACCATCTTGACTCCATTTACTGTCTCTACTATTTTCAAGTCAGCAGACTCTATAAAGGCTGGTGAGCCTGTATCTTCCTTGTAAGCTAAAAGAACCACCTGAACTCGTGACTCTACAATGAATAAAATGGAAAGCCTTGTGGAAATGTGGTACATAAGTTTTGTATGACGTGATACAGTGATGCACCCTTTGCTTACATTCCACAGGTTGCCAGTTAAGTGTCTTTCCTGCTCCACTCTCCCTCCCTTCATAAATTTAAGATCATCAACATTATAAAGTTACGTACATGCATACGTACATTAGTGTACATTATAATAACTTAAATTAAACTGCCTAAATGTTTAATTTCATAATTTTTACTTTCATTAAACCTATCACTGTCACCTTATTATGATGCACTCTCGCTTTGTTTACTATCAATGGAAGTTTAAGTCAGTGGTTAAACTTCTTATAATCGGTTCGCTTAACAAAGTTTCGCTTAACAAAGGTTTTTTTTAGAAACGTAACCACTTCATTTAGCGGGGGTTTTCTGCATATATATATACAGTAAGGTCCCGGGCTACGTCGGTCTCAAGTTACATCAAACTCGCACTTACGTCAGTCCACTATAAGGCAATTCAAGATTTAAAAAATTGAAAATTTATAAATCGTAAAGCGCGGGGTTTATTGTTATTGTTGGCCCCCAGGCGTCACTAGTGGTTATCCACCACACCACCCACCTCACGCTTGAATACAATAACACTCTACGTACCTCAGTTCCACCACACCGTCGCCCCTGGTAAGAGTGTTCCTACATCTGCGTTTGCTGACTATCTTAGTATCTTGCTCAATGGCACCAAAAAGAAAACTCCTGAGTGATAGCAGTGATGCTAAGAAAAGGAAAACCATTACGCTACAAGAAAAAGTGGGCATAATTAAAAGACATGAGAAGGGAGGCAGCAGCTGTGTATAAGGGACTGAAGAAGAAAATGGGAAGCCCATTACCATGACAACGGGGAGGTTGACGATCTTGAGGGCTCGCGCACCTATCACAACAATAACAACTCCGGAGCCTTCGTCTGGGCCACACGACACTTGCAGGTCACTTGCACCGTCTGCACCTCTCTGCTGATCCCTACTGCCCTTTCCTATTGCATTTCCTGCTCCGCTGCCCACGCTTCTACTCCCACCACACTGCACTACACTCCCAGCTGTCCACCCTGGACGTCACAACATTCGACCTGCCTACCTTCCTGGCGGCCTCAGGCGTCCACCCCTCTGGCAATATGTAGTCCTTCGCGTTTGCGGCCCTAATCAACAACAAAAACAAGCTTGTGTTTCATATTCCTACATACTTGTAAATAATATAACAATATAACGTTTTACTTATATAATGCTTCTACTCCTACCGCACTCCACAAAGCTCCCAGCTGTCTCGCCCTGGGCGTCACAACATTCGACATACCAACCCTCATGGCGGCCTCAGGCCGCCCCTCTCGGCAACCTGCAGTCCTTTGCATTCGCGGCCCTAATCAATATATTTCTACATAGTTGTAAATAATATACCAATATAACAATATAACCTTTTACTTACCTGAATAACCATAAAAAATGATTGGTTGAAAATTCGATAATATGCTTTGAAAGTACAAAAACTCAAGTTATGTACAAAATCGACTTACGTCATGTTTCAGGAACGTAACTCTGACGTAACTCGGGACCTTACTGTATATATATATATATATATATATATATATATATATATATATATATATATATATATATATATATATATATATATATATATATATATATATATATATATATATATATATATATATATATATATATATATATATATATATATATACTCCGCTTAACAAACAGGATAGCGGGTGTCAAAACTGTTTGTAGAGCAAAAATTCGTTAAGCGGACGTAATTTTCCCATAGAAAATAATGGAAATAGGGGGAATGCGTTCTGGACTGGTCCCCAACATACCACATGGGTTAAAAAAAAAATTATATATATATATTCCTATTAGCTTTTTACAAACCTTGCCCCAAAGAAAGCATTGTTTTGTAATGCATAAAGTGATATCTTACATAGAATACCAAAAAATAAAGCAGAGATGAGATCGCCCACAGACGAGGAGGAGGCTCACAGAGTTCGTTAAGCAGAGTATCACTATATATATATATATATATATATATATATATATATATATATATATATATATATATATATATATATATATACAGTGGTGCCTTGGTATACGAACTTAATGCGTTCAATTTTTTTTTCTTACTCCAAAACGTTCTTACTCCAAAGCATCAAAATACATGTATTCTTATGGAAGAAATTATAATTAATTCCAAACCACCTCCCAAGACCAAAAAAAATTATATTTTCCACCTAATTTCTTACTTTTTTAATACTATTACTACTACTACTATTATGCTATAACTATAAAAGATAGGGAAAAAAAGCAGGAAAGTAAGCAAAATGTAATAAAATGAAAATTCAACTTCTCTTGGTCAGAAACAAGCGTCATCACATCCTCATGTGACTCCATCAAGCCAGCACTGCACACTCTTATATAAGCCAATAAGCTTTTCTTTCGATATACTGCATTCATTATGGAAAATAAATAAGGGAAGGAAGCAAATTATAATATGAAAATTCAACTTCTTCACAGTTAGAAACAAACAAACGTCAACGTTTCCTGGTCAAGACGGCCCCTGACCACAACAGCTTTTCCCAACGGCCCCGTGTTTACCATGACGACCCCATACCCCATTTTAGGTTATTGTCCCCTTATTTCTTTCATTATGTTAACACGTTAACCATGGATGGTAACTCAACGTTCCTGAGATAGTGTTTTATAGTATGGAGCGTTAAAAACCATAACGTATTGGTACACCGGTGTACTGTACCTTGCACATATAGTGCATATACGTAAATATTAAAAGAGTTTAAGAGAACATGCATATCTAGCAGAAAATGTTATATACACATATGCATTTTAAGGTTTTGTTTACCCGTAAGATGATTTTAAAATTTCTGTGAGGCACGCGTTAGTCCATTGTGTTGTTTATGAGGTGACGACGGCTGTTGCTGGCTTGCTGCAGCAGCTGGAGGTGCCACTTGGCTAAATACCAAATGTTTTAATATTATGTTTTGCAATCTTACATTTATGACAGATTGTATCAACAAGTATGCAATTTTCTGATAAACATTACACGATAACATTATTGCGGTGATTAAAAGCACTCACGTACGGTACTACATGGTACAGTACCTATCACTGGATGAGGAAGGATGGGGAAGGATGGGGAGGGATGAAGGAGTGGGGAGCAACTGATTTATTAATACAATCTGTCTTAGAATAAGATGCTCTTTAACAAGTATAATTTAAAACTATCTTACGGGTAAAAAAGAAACTGAGGCCGCCGTGGTCTGTAGTGTGGGGCTGTCGTGGTAAACATGGGGCCGTCAGGGGGGGCCGTCATGGAGGGCCGTCATGGTCAGGGGCCATCTTGACCATAACCCAGCGTCAACACATCCTCCTCAGCTGACTCCATCAAGCCAGTACTACGCACTCTTATCTAAACCAATAACAATTAAAACATTGTCATGCATCATAATAGGTTTCTGAACTGCTTACTTATCCATGGAAATACATGTATATCTTATATCTCACCAAGAAATACATAAAAAATGCTAAAATACAGCATACTGACATAAGTGCTCTCACCATCCTCACACTTGGCACCCTCACACCTACACAAACATATCCTTGTAAAAGCTGATGCATGATTGGTTAAGTGTCCATCATCTTGAAAACAATGGGACAATGACAGGCCTCAATATATGACAGATAGCCTCAAGCATAAACAAACTGTGCGGCATAAAGGAGCGCAGTTTCTGAAAAGCGCCAAGATCATGCCTGAAAGGCTCTAACGAAGAGCCACAATCGTGTCTGACGGGTTATATGGGTTAAAGCTTATAATTCATGAGCTGGATACTCTCTCTTCCCCTCGGATCTTTTAGAATCTTCCATACGTCTGTCTGTATGTCTCGTGACCATGTGTGCTGTTACGCTAGGCAATGATCTTAATAACTAAAAACACTAAATATTATTATCCCAAGCACTACAAAACAACAACCAAACAGCTGCAAACAACACTCCTGAGGCACTGAGGCAGCATGGTGCCCCAGCATGCAGTCAGCTGATTGCACAGTGCTGAGCACAATCTGTTGACCGTGTTTGTTCGCACTCCAAAGCAAAGTTCGTCCTCCAATGCAAAATAAAAAAAAAAACTTTTTATTCGTAATCCAAGTTATTCGTAATCAAAAGCGTTCGTACTCCAAGGTACCACTGTATATAAATATAAATATATATATATATATATATATATATATATATATATATATATATATATATATACAGTATATGCTTCTGTCCTTGCACCTTGCCTGGCCATCTCTTCCAACTTTGTCTATCTACTACTTTTCCTTCCTGCTGGAAGTTTGCCTACATTCAGCCTGTTCCTAAAAAGGGTGACCGCTCCAATCCCTCAAATTACCATCCAATACTTTAATCTCTTGCTTGTCTAAAGTTTTTGAATCTATCCTGAATAGGAAGATTCTCAAACATCTGTCACTTCACAATCTTCTGTCTAATCGCCAGTATGGTTTCCGTCAAGGTCGCTCTACTGGTGATCTTCTGGCTTTCCTTACCGAGTCTTGGTCATCCTCTTTTAGAGATTTCGGTGAAAGTTTTGCTGTGGCGTTAGACATATCAAAAGCTTTTGATAGACTCTGGCATAAAGCTTTCATTTCCTAACTGCCCTCCTACAGCTTCTATCCTTCTCTCTGCAACTTTATATCAAGTTTCCTTTCTGACTGTTCTATTGCTGCTGTGGTAGACAGCCACTGTTGCTCTCCTAAATCTATTAATAGTGGAGTTCCTCAGGGTTCTGTCCTGTCACCAACTCTCTTTCTATTATTCATTAATGACCTTCTTAACCAAACTTCTTGCCCTATCCACTCCTACGCTGATGATACCACCTTACATCTTTCCACATCCTTTCAGAGACGACCAACCCTTCAGGAAGTCAACAGATCACACAGGGACACCATAGAATGTCTGACTTCCGATATTTCAACTGTCTCCCTTTTCCACAATGAATATCCTCCTCAGTCTGTCCTTTGCTCATAATCTTAACTGGAAACTTCACATCTCATCTCTTGCTAAAACAGCTTCTATGAAGTTAGGTGTTCTGAGGCGTCTCCACCAGTTTTTCTCGCCCCTCCAACTGCTTACTCTATATTAAGGCCTTATCTGCCCTTGTATGGAGTACTCTTCACATGTTTGGGGAGGTTCCAGTCACACAGTTTTACTAGATAGGGTGGAATCTAAAGCTTTTCATCTCATCAACTCCTCTCCTCTGACTAACTGTCTTCAGCTTCTTTCTCACCACCGAAATGTTGCATCCCTTTCTATCTTTTATCGCTATTTTCATGCCAACTGATCTTGCTAACTGCATGCCTCCCCTCCTCCTGCAGCCTCTGCACAAGGCTTTCTTCTTCTTCTCATCCCTATTCTGTCCAACTCTCTAATGCAAGAGTTAACCAGTACTCTCAATCATTCATCCCTTTCACTGGTAAACTCTGGAACTCCCTCCCTGCATCTGTATTTCTGACTTCCTACAACTTGTCTTCTTTTAAGAGGGAGGTATCGAGGCATTTGCTGACACTTTCCCACTTTTTAGAGCGCTAGCACTCGAGTGGGTCTTTTTTTTTATATTTCCTTTTTTTTTTTTTTTTTTGTCCTTGGCTGGCCTTCTCCCCTACATAGAAAAAATAATAATAAATAAATAATATATATATATATATATATATATATATATATATATATATATATACAGAAAAAAAAAAATATATATATATATATATATATATATATATATATATATATATATATATATATATATATATATATATATACATATAGTGGTACCTTGAGATGCAAGTTGCCTGAGATACAAATTTTTTGAGGTACGAGCTACAATTTGATCATTACCAGCAAAATTTTGAGATACTAATCATGCTCAGGGATGTTGCCATTGAAGGCGGTGGCTCAGCCCATCGGTATAACCTCAGCTGAGCTAGTATCTACGCGTTTCCTGTGGATCTCATGCACTGTGATTGTTCTTTCATCATTTTCACACTATTTGCTGACTTTTTTTGTCTAAAGGAAGTGCAGTTTATGTTTAATGTTTACGTGTCAATGGTGCATGCATCATTTCCTCCCTCCCTCCTCCTCCTCCTCCACCACTTATCACCATTAACCAAAAACGTCCGTCTCCAAGGTAAGAACACTACATAAACTTCTGTTATTTTATATATTTTTTATGCATTGATAAGTATGCATGTGTACGTAACTGAAAAGGCAAAACAAATTTCTCCTATCTCCCCCTACCTCCTCTACCAACGCTTATCTCGGAGGGGGGAGAACAATGTAAACAAACCTCTTGGCGTCTCTCTCTCTCTCTCTCTCTCTCTCTCTCTCTCTCTCCATGAAGTATTGCATTTGATGGCTCATAAGACACATGGGCTCAAAAGACGCATCCAGTTTCGGAAGACATTGAAATGAAAAAAAAAAAAAAAAAGGTATATGAGCGGATTTAAACTCTGAATATGAAGTGAGGGATTTAATCTGCCATTTGAAGACTCGCATTTAGATCATTATTAAATCCCAGTATTTTGCATTTAAAACTTTAATAATTGTTAGTAGCTTATGTACCAATCTTGTTGTGAGATGTAAACACATACCTGGCATATGGCGTCAGCACTGACTGAGAGACTACAGACCTAATAATCATATTTTTTTTCTTTTACAAGTATGTAAGGTGAGAATGTTAAATGACAGGTGCAATTTTAACTATGTGAAAGTGTGTCTTACCTCAAGGAGTAACACTGTAAAGAATGCAGTGAGTCTTGCCCACGTCAAGATCAAGATCACCAATCATGTATTTTGTTTTGGTTCATGTCATGTATGGAAATTCTTCCTGACTAGTGTCATTCTATGTGAATTATCGATAAATATTACCTATTATATATTATCTTTGAAGAAAGAGTTGTTTTGTGGTGTTGATTTTATAGCCTGTTACAATACATTGATCACCAACCATTGCCTCAGTACTGAACCTTGGCCTCATAGGACACAAGCCCATTTCCTGAGACTTTTTTTGGGGAGAAAAGGTGCGTCTTATGAACCATCAAATACGATATTTTACCAGCTTTTGAAGGTCTACAATTTCATTTCTTTCTTCTTTTGATTAAGGGTAACTTAGTATGAAGTGGGCTAGGTTTTCTTCTAAATGATATAATGAGCAAATTGTGTATCAGTGCAGTGTGTTACAGCCTGCCTGTAACATATTCCACTACCATCACCTCCTCCGCTTGTTACCTCGTTCGCCACTTCTCCACCTCCCCTTCCACGTCACCGTCTCGTGAACCTTCCACGCCACCATCTCATGAACCCTCCACATCACCGTCTCATGAAGCCCTGCTACTGTACCGAAGTTGGATTCACGCGGCCCCATTCGACTCCAGCGGCAGTGTTAAAGCAAGCTCGGCTTTCTGGAAAGTCAGTCGAGGTCCAGGCCTCAACCAGTGAACAAAATGCCTCTTGGACTACTGTGGGATCAACCATCACCCAGCACTTCACCACTGCGGCACCGCATAAGTATCACTTTCCCTCGTCCGTTTTTTCCACATTGCCTCCATATATGATTAGTATTATTGTTAGGTATTAAGTTGGGTTCTTTATTGTTGTATTTATTTCTGTGTTATATGTATATGTGTATGTTAGTTTCATGTTTCATGTTATATCTATGTATATGTTAGTTTCATGTTTCATGTTATATCTGTGTGTGTCAGTTTCATTATTGGGTTATTAAAATAGCTTTTTAAAGTGCCCCCTTTGCATTTCCTCACCAGCTGAACCTGCAGTGTTTTTTTTTTTTATTGTTATTGTTCACCGGCTCCCTGATGCCAATCTTACCCGTTTAACTGGTGAACATAACAAGTGGCAAAAGCAATATAAATAACACAGCTACCTGGCACCTGATATCTCTCTCTCTCTCTCTCTACAAGAAGTCCTGTTTATGTTGCAAATCACTGTCTTGGATTGGCTGTGAGGATGGCCATATGGCAAATTTGCAGCAGGCTATACTCTATAGCAAGACTGCATCAGATGTGAGCCTGCCAGGTATCAGGCACTTGGCAGGGTTGCACTTCCCTGCTAAGATGCCATATTTCGGATGGGGGAATACTTTTCTATAGAGATCATGCCTTAATTTCTATCTCATCAGACATGTGGAACAAAAGTCAGAAGAATTTTGGAAGTAATTTCAGAAACATGCCAATTCATAAAGAAAACAGAGAGAGAAAGACAGAGAGAGAGGGTAAGAAGCTGGAGCTGTGTTAGAGAAAGAAGGCAAACCTGTGATCTATGGAGAGGTAGCAATAGTGTGGAGGTAGTCTATGACTCTGACAATCCCTTACCTTTGTCCCTTCCTTTGTCACCTCAGCAATGTCCTTCAGGCAACCAATACCCATTCAACATGATGACACGAATTTTGCGTCATCGAAGTGCTCCTGATATATCCAATGGCCGATTTCTGCTAAGATGGTGTGTTTTTTTTCCCGGATACTGTATGAGATGAGACCTTTCAGAATATAGGTTGTACATGATGCAATGACTTACTTGACTTTCATCATTATTACAAAGATGTATGATTCACTTACACCAGGATAAGTACTGGTGTGTCCTGCTGGAAATAATTTTACCTCTTCAAAACATCTTCTGTACTGCACAATGTCTAAACAAATGGTGCAAGAGGAAATTACAAGTTGTGCCGACCATGCACGGATGGGAGACACCCTCGCCTTTGAGCAACTAATACGTCATGGCTAGGTGCCATGAGTCTTACAGAGTATTCTAAACATGTCTAAAAAACGTATATATGTACATGGTGGTGTATGAATACAAAATATCCAACCCAAATAAATGTACAGGGTCATAGAGGACGAAAATGACATCTCTGGAATTTTTTGCCTTTCTCAATTTTCACTTTTTTATCATTCAAATAGTATCTTCTCCCACATTTCTCAACCGATTTTCAATTTTGAGGTATCATTTTGAACCTCAATGAAGCTGCTACATTTCCATCTCGTAGAATTTGGAAAAAAACAATTTCTGTGCCGCAATGTAATTTTATACAAAAAAAAAAAATGAAAAAAATAATCATAATGGCCATCAAAATAAAAAATTCAAAATTCTATGAGATGGAAAGTTTTGTTATACCACATACTTCATATATGTACCGGCAAAATTGAGATCTGCGCTCCGGTGACAAAATTTATAGGGTAAAGTTCTTTTCAAAAAATTTATTTTTTAAATTTTTCGTGCAGTTATCTATGATTCGATTTGCTTGTAACTACTAAAGTAACATCGTCTAATAGTCATCTACCAGTGAAAAAAAAAATTATCCACGTACTTTATTTATTTATTTTTTTTTAAGCCCAACCGGACAGTCCCCTTAATACACACTCTCCCTTATTTGGTACTTTATTCTCTCTTAATAATGCAAAAAAAGTATTTTGATAATCTAATCTGTCTCATTCTACACCTAATGTTGATATAAAAGCGTCATTACAGTCAACCCTCGGCTATCGCGACTTCCGCTATCGCGTTTTATTGCTATCACGCACCCAAGAAAAGCTGCTAAAATTTCATTATCGCGACCTCAGATGCCTGCTATCGCGCGCCGAGCCATGACGTCATGGGATATCTGAGCGCTCATTAGCCAAAACCCCCTTCCCGCCAAGATCAATTCGGCTATCGCGTTTTAGGCTATAGCGCGGCTATTTCGGCCCCAATTGGGCGCGATAGCCGAGGGTTAAGTGTATTGTTTAACCCCTTCAATATGGTGATGCCTATGTGGGCGTCATGAAGCCCCAGTAGCAAATACGGTGACGCCTACGTAGGCGTCATATTTCTTTTCTGAGCTTTCTTCAGTTCAGATGTCCCGTATAGTGTGTTGGATACCAACTACACACGCCGTATGCTGTCCTTGAAATCCTAGTGCTCCTCCCACCATCCTTGTCTCCATCAATCACTAAAGATAAGCTACATGCATCCCGCCTTGTGTCTAAAATTACCCAATGGCATAGACTGTTCCCATCTCTCTCTCTCTCTCTCTCTCTCTCTCTCTCTCTCTCTCTCTCTCTCTCTCTCTCTCTCTCCCATCCCTCCCTCCCTCTCCCTCTCCCCTCTCCTCCCGAAGATAAGTTACATGCGTCCCACCTTGTAACATTCGTGAACACACACACACACACACACACACACACACACACACACACACACACACACACACACACACAAATACAAAAACAACAAATTTTCTAATCTCTCTCTCTCTCTCTCTCTCTCTCTCTCTCTCTCTCTCTCTCTCCTTCATTTCCTCTCCTTCCTCCTCCTCCTCTTCCTCTCGAAAGATAAGCTACATGCTTCCCGCTTATGTCTAAAATATTAGCAAATGTCTCTCTCTCTCTCTCTCTCTCTCTCTCTCTCTCTCTCTCTTTTCTCCGAAGAGAGAAGCGCCCACTTTCCTCCTCGGCGATATAGTGACTAAAAATAGCAGCATAATACACAAAGACGACAAGTATGACAAGCTTGCACGAGTTTCCAGCTGGCCAGAGCACTACCACCCGTATATCATACAGGCGGGCTTTTTTAACATCCGGCGCGAAGGGGTTAATATGAATACAATAATAAAATTTTGTCTTGCAGGAATAGTGAACTAAAGATATAGCTTTCCATTTGGTGTAATGGCCAACTCCCATGTAGCCCAGTGGCACCCTTAACAAGCATTTAATGACTGCCTGAAGGACATTGCTGACGTGACAAAGGAGGTGAAACTAAAGTCAATCATTATTCTTTCTGTTGAATATATGTTTCCATAGTCCACCCAAAAAAATCAATTCTCTATTATCTGCCTTGGAGAGACTTATATTTCTCTTCTAGTTAGAGATAATGGCATCTACCTTCTCGTGTACCATTGATGATGATTATCATAACTCTGAGATGGATAGTGAGGATATAGAGGGGATACTCATGATTCAACAGTTGGCAGTTCGAATTATCGCCAATTCGAACTCAGTTAATACCCAATCCTCAAGATTTGACCGACTGACTCGCCAATTCGACATTCATATCTCGAGTGCCACCCACCCGGTCAAATCCGCCACCAGCCCACCAGGCAGAAGTGTAAACCAACGCTACCCTGTGCGTCACATTAGCACTTTTCCGTCAACTTTTTCTGGCAACTTTCTGAAGACTGTCAACTTTTGTCGACGCTGGTCATCACACACAAGCTCGCTTCCGCCACTGTCACGTTTGTCAACTGTAAACGAACATGGCGGCCCCTTCACCCCCAGCAAGCCGTTGCTATTTTTTCGTTGCTATTTTTGGCCTTTAATGCTCCCTGTGAGAAACTCTTCAGACAGCTTTGTCCACTCATAAACAACAGAGCTGCTCATCTTGGCCAGTTGTTCCTTGGAAGTTCTGCCTTGGAATGTCGCAGTCCCAAACAAATGTAAACAAACAACTGAAAAACTTTTCACTGTTAGGCTAGGACAAAAAATATATATATACAAATATATTTTTACATCTACTTAACAAGATTCTATTGATTTGAGATTATAGCATCATTGCAATTAACAAGAAAATTAATTTTATTATAAAAGTGTTAATTAGAAACCATAGGTCTTAATCTGACTAAAACTAGAGGAAAATGGTTTGTTTCATCTGACTCAAGACAGTGGAAAGACACCTCCAGCCCCAGCCCTAAAAAGCACAATTTCCTGCCTTTCAAAGATAAGCTTGAGCTTATAAGAGAGTGTGAGGCAGGTATAGCTTACAGTGTCATTGCAGTGCAAATGGGTGTCCCTAGATGAACAGTATCAACAATTTGGAAGAACAGGGACAAGTACCGCAAGACCATTGCAAGTGTTTTTATTTCAAAAAAATGTACTGTACAGCACCCTAATGTGTTTAATAAAGAAGTTACATATAAATGAAGGCTTTAATAGTACTGATTTAGTTTAAGCTAGTGATCTTTAAAGGTTATAGTGATGTTTTGAGGGTGTCTAGGCTGAAGGTTGGTCCCTATCCCCCCGAATTCTTAAGTATCTTATGGGAAAAATTGTTTCACGATTCGAATAAACGCTGATTCAACCGATGAAACAAGTTTAATTCATTCCATGATGAATCTCGTATCTGAAAAAGCTTTTATCTCAAAACAATTTTCCCATTGAAATGCACAGAAATGCCATTAATTCATGCCAGCCTCCCCAAAAAGAGCAAACCTTTTTTTTTTCTGGTAAGAAAAAGGTACTTATAAATAATAATCATTGCACAGAAACAGAATAAAACATAACAAAAGATAATATAAACAGATAAACTACTCTTATAAAGTATATTTATCTCAGAGGGTGGATTCCACAGGACATTTCTCTACCGCATTCCCAATCTTCACTTGGAACTGTCGATCAGCTAGAGTGTACAAATATAGCCACTCACAGAAGACTGGGTGCTGTAATAATCACTGAAGAGCTTGTTGACGATCCTGAAACATTATTCAATAAATGGAATTTTAAGTAGAGAGAGAGAGAGAGAGAGAGAGAGAGAGAGAGAGAGAGAGAGAGAGAGAGAGAGAGAGAGAGAGAGAGAGAGAGAGAGAGAGAGAGAGAGAGAGAATAGAGGCTGCACTGCCATAGCCATAGAGGTTTGTTTACATTGTTCTCCCCCTTCTATGATAAGCGTTGATGGAGGAGGTGGTCAGCAGAGAGGAGAAATTTGTTTTGCCTTTTCAGTTATATACACATGCATACTTTATCTAATTTACTAATGGTGGTAAATAGTGGAGGAGGAGGAGGAGGGAAGAAAGGATGCAGGCATCATTTACACATAAACATTAACCCCCTTCCTTACTGCAAGACTGTTTTGTGGTATAAGCGTACCACACGCAGAAGTGACCTCATGGTACCATGCATTATGGCCGTGGTACATGCATACCACACTAATACATAGTGTATCACCAAACCCTAAGTGCAGATTTTGTCTTTTTCAGGCCCCACGTGGTAGGAACTTCCTGCCTAAACAAAAACTAATGCTTCAGGCATTATTTTTAGCCACTCCCATATCACAAGACCACATTCCCCCCATTAGCCAATCAATATAGGGTTCGTATTTCATGCAGAAACTAAAGCCAGTCATTATTCTTTTGTTTGAAAGTAAATATTATTCCCATAGTTCACCAGAGAACATCAGTTTTCTATTGTCTGCCTTGAGAGAGATTTATCGCTTCTAGCTAGAGATCACGGTGTCTGATTCCTCGTCTAGCAATGGTGATTATCATCGTAACTATGAAATAGATAGTGATGATATACTGGAAGACTCTCCAGATGAAAGTGATTCAGATTATGATCCCAAAAAAGAGATAGAAGACAGTGAAATTGACAATATGTATTACTTGTGCAGAAACACTTTCAGTAAGTGAGGGAGAGCAGTCTGGTGATGATTCTGCCTCAGGGCTACCCGATCCCAATGCATCATGTTTCAATCTCTTATCTGACCTATTTGCTAATAAGTGATCAGATGTGTTTCCTTCCTTGAAACAGAAATTTACTAACACTTGAAACAGAAATTTACTAATGTGCATCCTGGGATTATTACACACCATGAAACTGATCCAATGTCTGTCCTTCAGTGCTTCAAACTTTTTTTTTGGGACAGTAACATTGTTTCATCACTTTGTTCTTGGACCAACACTCGCATTGCGATATGAGGGGGGGAACACTTTCAGCCGATTTTTTAAAACATTGGTGTTAGTAAGTACCATCAGCAACCCCCATGTTGTGCTTCCTCTTACTAACTTCGCAATTGAGTTTTTTAAACTTAGCTAAGGAGACACAACGTGGTGTTGGTAAAACCTAACACCATCGTCGCTTTCCACACAGGTTGGCAGCTCTGGAGATGCATTTTTCACCCCAAGCCGATCAGCTGATGAGTATATACATAATTTCTGACTGTGTAAATATATTTGTTTGTCTCACCAGTGCTCACCAACTAAGAATCATTATGGCATTGATGAAAGGAGCTCCACTAGCTGAGTCTCAAAACATTTTCCTGCTGGAGCTGGTGACAGAGAAGCCAGTCCAGTGAGATATGGCAGTATGGCGATCACGTTCATGGTGACAGGCAAGAAGGCATACCTTGAAATTGGTGCAGGGGTGGGTGGTCTGCTGCGGCCCAAAGAATTAAAGAAGCTGCTGGACTTTGTGCAAGATGATGGGAAGGATGTAATAGACTTTTCTTTTTAATAAAAGAGGAACAAGCACAGAAATAACCTTCATTTGTCAAATGTATCCAGAAAATACCTGTTTACACAGTAACATGGGTGAATCCAGGATTTTTTGGTTGCAGGGGAGTCTAACCTAGGTTAGGGTAGGTTGGTTTCATTAGGTGGATTAATTTCCAAAGCAATGGCCAGTTGTAGCCAGATCTACATACTCAACATATATTTTCCCAAATACAGGTAACTCGATTTATGCATGTTTGATTTACGCGTTTTTGTTATAACGCTACAGAAAAAATATTATAATTAATTCAATTTGCACGATCAGTTTGCTCATACGCGATTTGGCCCAACCCCATTTTCAAACTGAACGCCAGACACAATTTCAAAGTGCGCGCCAGAGTTCCGCAACTGGCCGATAGGTGAGAGCTCTGGGGCCGGATCCAAGAAGCAAGTTGTTCTCTATGTTGGTACAGACAACCTCCATAGCAACCTCCTGCTCATATACCAACCTTCATAAAATAGCATCCACAAAGATTCGTTGTTAGTGGGTGGAGGTTGGTAGCCCGCCTAAAAGTGTTCATTGGCTGCCAGGAGCTGGATCCAAGAAACTTTAACAACATCAGAGCAATCTCCTGCCGCAAAATGGTATCTACGAATGCTTGGAGGGATGGTAACGAGATTGCTATGAGGTGATAGTGAATTACTAATGAAATACTGCTGTATTTCATTAGTAATTCACTATCACTCAGTGCCACAGAGTTGAGGTTATCCTCATGGCATGAGCGTATATGAATACTAAGATATGATATCCATTATAACAGGTAATAGAGGAATGGAAACATAAATATCATGGTGAAAGACAACACGCAAGCTAAAAGGGTCACAAGAAGAAGAAGAAGCGGCCGAGTCGCCACGAGTCTCCGCCTCGTCTGTGGGCGATCTCATCTCTGCTTTATTTTTTGGTATTCCATGTAAGATTTCACTTTATGCATCACAAAACAATCCTTTCTTGGGGGAAAGGTTTGTAAAAAGCTAATACAGTCAACCCTCGGCTATTGCGACTTCCGCTATCGCATTTTATTGCTATCACGCACCCATAAAAAGCTGCTAAAATTTCATTATCGCGACCTCAGATGCCTGCTATCGCGCGCCGAGCCATAACGTCATGGGATATCTGAGCGCTCATTAGCCAAAACCGCCTTCCCGCCAAGATCAATTCGGCTATCGCGTTTTCAGCTATAGCGCAGCTATTTCAGCCCCAATTGGGCGCGATAGCCGAGGGTTAAGTGTAGAAATGATGTTTTGTGAACATAAATGCATATATAAAACAGTAACACCACCTGGAGAGGTGGTGTTACCAGCAACCTGAGAGCAACCTCGTTACTGTCCCTCTAAGCGCTCATGGATGCCATTTCACGGCAGGAGGTTGCTCTGACGTTAAAGAATCTTGGATCCAGCTCCCACTCTTCTCGTGCCTCATGTGCAGTCTGCCAGCAGTGAGTACAGACGGAATCTCTTCAATCTGCCTATAATTCACCAAGATGGCCCCAAAACATCCTTCATCTTCTTCTGCATATGGGGTTATTTTGATAAGTGCATTTTTGATAAAGTGGTAAAGCTCAGAGGAAGATGGTGACTGACTGTGGTGTGAGTGGTGAAGGCAGTGACGCAGTGAGTGTTTTGTTGTTTTCTCATTATTTTTTGCTTTCTCTTATTATTTCTTGCTTTTTCCTTTACTTTAAATACACTTCTAGTATCTAGAATGGTAAATAATAAACATATTAATTTAATTAGCCAAATAAATAGAGTATTTTGTAAAATTTTTCGGGGACCACATCCTATTGTTTCTTATGAGAATTACATGTTTGTTTTACACGATTTTTTATATACGCGATGCCTCTTGGAACACATCTATCACGTAAATCGAGAGTTAACTGTAAAATGTTGATAATAAGAGTCTGCCTCACTAGTATTCTTTTACATTACCCAATGGTAGCGTGCAGCACTGCCACACTGCATGGAAACTTTAACCCTTATAGCCTGTCAGGCACAATCATGGCTCTTACATTAGACCCCATCAGGCATGATCATGGTACTTTTCAAATACCGTGCTTCTTTTATGCCGCACGGTTTATTTATGTTTGAGGCTATCTGTCATATATCGAGGCCTGTCATTGGTCCATTGTTTTCAAGATGGTGGACACTTAGCCAATCACATACCAGCCTTCACAAGGATATGTTTGTGTAGGGGTGAGGGCGCCAAGTGTGAGGATGGTGAGTGCTAATGTCAGTATGCTGTATTTTAAATTTTTTTATGTATTTCATGGTGAAATATAAGATATACGTGTATTTCCAAGGATAAGTAAGAAGTTCAGAAACATGTTATGATGCATAACAATATTGGAATCATTATTCTTATCTCGTTATTGGTCTAGATAAGAGTGTGTAGTGCTAGCTTGATGGAGTCTGCTGAGGAGGATGTATTGACGCTTGTTTCTGACCGCGAAGAAGTTGAATTTTCATATTACAATTTGCTTACTTCCCTGATTTATTTTCCATAATGAATGCTGTATATCAAAGGAAAAGTTATTGGGTTATATAAGAGTGTGTGGTGCTGGCTTGATGGAGTCAGATAAGGAGGATGTGGTGACGCTTGATTCTGACCACGAGAAGTTGAATTTTCATTATATTACATTTTGCTTACTTTCCTGCTTTATTTTCAATAATGAATGCAATATATCAAAGGAAAACTTCTTATTTTTTAATTGATATGATTGATAAACTTTGTTGAAGTGTTTTTGCAAAAAAAATTAAGGCAATAAAAGAATACCTTTCTAAATTTATCTTGCTCTAATTTCTTTTTACCATTGTTGGATTTTTTTCTTGCATATATGATATGTTTGTTCAGTAATGATTAAACCACAGAAAAGAGAAATTCCTAAGCTTTCTTATGATATATAAATGTCCCAGTGTTTGTTATAATAATTTGATTAAACACTAAAAAGGACTCGAGGAACTTTTCTAACATTTGCTACCCGTTTTTTATATACATATCTTGAAACTGCTCCCTCCTGTTATGACGGGCTATAAGGGTTAAGCAAATGAAAACTGAATGTAGCCAAATGGAGTATGGTAACTCAGTCACTAAACCAGAGATTGAAAAAATTGGGTAGCACTAACTTATCAGATCAAGGATATGTTCTACCCTTTGAAAAATAATAACACACACCTCAGTACAAGGCTGGCCAAACTTTTCAGTGCTATGGCCACATTAAAAAAAAATCATAATATTATAGGGATACATACTATATAAACCCAAAATTATTAATGTTTTGAAATATAAAATGAAAGTCTCTTAAAGAAGAAGCCACTTTTCCAGGCATATGCACCTGCAGGAAGAAAATAAAATGCTCACAATATTATTTGTCATTGTTTATTAACTTTCTCTTTCAAATTTAGTAATATTTGCTGAACCACACAAATTAGTTTAGTAGGCTGTAGTTTCCCAACACCTGTCTTAGTACAATACATATATACAGTTAAAAACCACTGCTCTATAATCCTCCCATGCAGTGCCCTAACTGTTGCTTCTTCCAAAAGAACATACTATTGTACTTCTACAGGTTCTGGCATAGATTCTGGAGCAGGCAGGCTGTTGTTCACAGCAATATTATACAGTACTGCTGTAACAATAATCATGTTCTTATTTGTCTTTTTTTTGTACGTAAGTGCCTCAATACTGTAAAACTGCCATTTCCACACCTCATAGCATCTCTCGACTGAGTTGAGTGTGCCTGTATGTGATGCGCTATATCTAATTTCTTGTTCAGTTTGGGGATCCAGTGTTGGTGTCAACAAGTAAGTTATAATTGAGTATCCTGAATCTCAAAATAAGTACCATGTATAACCTTTATTTATAATTTTTGCTAGTCTTGAATTATAAAAAAAAAAAAGAAAAAAAATGCAGCTGTCATGGACACTTCCTGGCCAACTACTAGAAATATTTGTGAAACACATTTTGGTATCACAAACTGCCATCACATTCAGTGCAAGGCAGCCTTTCTTGCAATGATACAGTTCTGCATTGTTTCTCACAGGGCTAACAACTGGAATTAAGATTCCATTTACAGAGCCAATGACACCTAGCATGCGAGCAAGAAGCTGTAGGTAACCAGGAACACTGCCGCCTGTGGAGAAGAGATAATATTATTTATCTCGTTATTTTCAGTTCTACCTGGGAACACAGCACATATGCTCCAAAAGATTTCGTGACATTTCATAATGCAGCAGATCAAGAACAATAACAACAACAACAACAAAATACTACTAACATTCACTTCCATTTATTAATGGTAACTAGTTTTTTGTTAAGGATGCAAACAAGATATGTATTAATTAGTACAAAAGTTAATAATATACTGTAGGTGTATGTAATTTGCATTTCATGAATCTATTAGCAAAAGATAATGTAATGTGACCAAATAAGAGAAAAAATTGCCAAACACTTAGAACACAGTTCAACACTCCTATTAATACACTTCCTGCAAATATATAGCCTACTCTTCCACTTCATGTTACTTCTATACCTATATCTATTTACTGTATATTAATTTATTGGGGTGGTATGACAGCAGTTGTTTGGCCCATCTGTTTCTTACCCCTATATAGTTGTCAAGTCATGCCACAAGTAGGTTGGGCCAACCAGCTAGATGAGATAATCCCTTAATCCCCAACTGCACCCCCCTTGAGTTGTTACATTCCTATTCCTAACATAACCTAACATAGAGGAATTGAACTGGAGTGAAAGGAGCCAAGGCAAACAGGTGATTGAGGCAACATAACCAGGCACATACATGTTACTTTCCCTTCCAGCCCCTAAGCCACTGTCAGTTTCCCAAAATACAATTGCTACCGCATTTTGTGTGTATGTATTGATGCTTGAAGGCATGAACACTAAAATGTTATACTTATCACATTAAAATCCCATAAACACTGGAGTCTGTAAAGATGATAGACATGTTGAGCAAGTGGAGACTTCACTGACTTTTCTGTAAACGTCAACAAAACAAACCCAAAATTCACCACGGTAAGGGAGTCCAAACACGCTCATTTATAAATACCATTATCTCTTCTTTACTATGATGGCCATTATTTTCCATTTACAAGGAAACATTTTGACATATTACCAAATTTTTTAAGATGTTTTAATCACATCTGAATCATAAATAACATTGGTGTCTCTGTTCGGGAGGAGTAGGAGACAACAACAATTATTCAAGGAATCTTTAGTGTTTAATGTTAGGTTATACAACACCATCATTTAAAAACAGGACATACCATGAAACAGCAACATTGGTATTAGTAATTACTAACACGTTTAAAAACTGGCTGTTTGTTTACACTGATAATGGTTGCAGTAAGGAAGGGGATTAAAAACAAATCAAAATTGCACTTTCTCTGAACAAAATACAAAGTCAGTAGATAGTGTGGAAATTATGAGAACATTCACAGTGCATGAGATCCATGAGAAACACGTTGATACTAGCTCAGTTGAGACTGGACCGATCCACTGAGCTGCCAACTATAGCAGCAACATCCCCAAGCATAACTCATATCTCAAAATTATGCTTATACATGCAACCCCCGCTTAACGAACGCGTTTTGTTCCTAGAAATAACATTCTTTGCGCAAATTTTCATTAAGCGAACCAATTATGACAAGTTTAACCCCTGACTTAAACTTCCATTAAGAGTAAACAAAGTGAGTGTAAACAAAGTGAGTGCATCGTAGTACAATGAAAGGTTAAATGAAAGTAAAAATTATGAAGTTAAACATTTAAACAGTTTAATTTAAGTCATTATAATGTACACTAACGCATGTATGTATGTAACTTTATAATGATGATCTTAAATTTATGAAGGGAGGGAGAGTGGAGTGGGAAAGACACTAACTGGCAACCTGTGGAATGTAAACAAAGGACGCATCATTGTACCACATACAAAACTTATGTACCACATTTCCACAAGGCTTTCCATTTTATTCATTGCAGAGTCATGAGTTCAAGTGACTCTTTTAGCTTGCAAGGAAGATACGGTCTCACCAGCCTTCTTAATAGAGTCTGCTGACTTGAAAATAATAGACACTAGATGGAATCAAGCCATTGTGTGGAGCGATGCTATTAGTTTTCTCCCCTCTCTCATGTCTCTGAATAATATCCAGCTTCACTTCGAGAGTAAGAGACTTCCTGGTCTTCTTAGCAACGCTAGGCGACACTGCAGGGCGTTTTGGTAGCATGTTGAGCGAGGGAAGACGAGCTGCTGCTGACAATGTTATAGTTTTGAACTAGAGGAAGTGAATGGTGCGCGTTTTGTCCACGAGAGGCGCTAGAGTCGGCTTGTGTGATACAGCGGGGCTTTCAAACTTGGAAAAAATTACCTGGATAAACTTTCATTAAAATGAGTTTGGTGTTCGTTATAAGAGCAGATGGTAGTAAAAGGAAATGTTCGTTTTAACAAAATTTCGTTGTGTGAACGTTCGTTAAGCAGGGTTCCCTGTATTCTAAAAATAAAAAAATTACCAAATCTTAGCTCGTATCTCAAAGAACATATTTCAGGCAGCTTGTATTTCAAGGTAGCACTATAGAAGATAGTATTACAGTAAAAGCCCGCGTATCTGGATTATACCAGCCAAGGCCCCGGCGGATACCCGAAAAATCCGGACACAATGAATTTCCTCTCCCAACCCCTTATAAATTGAGAAAAAACATGTATATAACCCATATGGATAAGAAAACAATGAATGAAAGCACATTAAATATATAAACTGAAACAAAAAAATGGAACATAAGCAGTACAAGGGGTGGTGGAATGTACACACAACAGTAAAGGCAGTGTCACACTTGCACTTCTCCGTCAACTTTCTTAAGACTGTCAACTTTTACCGACACACATCATCACACAAAAGCTGGTTACCACCTTTGTTGCATTTGTCAATTGTAAACAAATATATAAGCACCTTCACCTCCAGCAAGTCATTGTTATTTTTTCATTGTTATTTTTAGCCTTTATTACTCTCTATGAGAAACTCCTCAAACAGCTTTGTCCACTCATAAAAAACAGAGCAACTCATCTTGGCCAGTTACTGCTTGGAAGTACTGCC